>NC_042959.1:57814444-58114444 GCF_901001165.1 Salmo trutta
ATATATTAGCCGCGTCATTGTTTAAGCCGCGAGGTTCAAAGCGTGGGAAAAAAGTAGCGGTTTATAGTCCGGAAATTACGGTAAATATGATCCCAAATCAAATCAAATTTATTTGTCACATACACATGGTTAGCAGGTGCTAATGCAAGTGTAGCGAAATGCTTGTGCTTCTAGTTCCGACCATGCAGTAATATCTAACAAGTAATCTACCAATTCCACAACAACTACCTTGTACACACAAGTGTAAAGGAATGAATACGAATATGTACATAAAAATATATAAATGAGTGATGGCCGAACGGCATAGGCAAGATGTAATAGATGGTATGGAGTACAGTATATACATATGAGATGAGTATTGTAGGGTATGAAAACATATAAGCAGCATTGTTTAAGGTGGCTAGTGAAACATTACATCAGGATGGCAAGATGCAGTAGATGGTATAGAGTACAGTATATACATATGAGATGAGTAATGTAGGTTATGAAAACAGTATATAAAGTTGCATTGTTTAAAGTGGCTAGTGATACATCTAATTACATCAAGATGGCAAGATGCAGTAGATGGTATGGCGGACAGTGTATACATATGAGATGAATAATGTAGGTTATGTAAACATTATCTAATATAAATAATATAAAGTGGCAAGTGATAAATTGATTACATCAATTTTCCCATTAATAAAGTGGCTTGAGTTGAGTCAGTATGTTGGCAGCAGCCACTCAATGTTAGTGATGGCTGTTTAACAGTCTGATGGCCTTGAGATAGAAGCTGTTTTTCAGTCTCTCAGTTCCCGCTTTGATGCACCTGTACTGACCTCGCCTTCTGGATGATAGCGGGGTGAACAGGCAGTGGCTCGGGTGGTTGTTGTCCTTGATGATCTTTTTGGCCTTCCTGTGACATCGGGTGGTGTAGGTGTCCTGGAGGGCAGGTAGTTTTCACCCGGTGATGCGTTGTGCAGACCTCACTACCCTCTGGAGAGCCTTCCGGTTATGGGCGGAGCAGCTGCCGTACCAGGCGGTGATACAGCCCGACAGGATGCTCTCGATTGTGCATCTGTAAAAGTTTGTGAGTGTTTTTGGTGACAAGCCAAATTTCTTCAGCCTCCTGAGGTTGAAGAGGCGCTGTTGCGCCTTCTTCAAGCATGCTGTCTGTGTGGATGGACCATTTCAGTTTGTCCGTGATGTGTACGCTGAGGAACTTAAAACTCTCCACCCTCTCCACTACTGTCCCACCAATGTAGATAGGGGGCTGCTCCCTCTGCTGTTTCCTGAAGTCCACAATCATCTCTTTTGTTTTGTTGACATTGAGTGCGAGGTTATTTTCCTGACACCACACTCCGAGGGCCCTCACCTCCTCCCTGTAGGCCGTCTCGTCATTGTTGGTAATCAAGCCTACCACTGTAGTGTCGTCTGCAAACTTGATGATTGAGTTGAATGCGTGCATGGCCACGCAGTCGTAGGTGAACAGGGAGTACAGAAGAGGGCTGAGAACGCACCCTTGTGGGGACCCAGTGTTGAGGATCAGCGGGGTGGAGATGTTGTTACCTACCCTCTCCACCTGGGTGCGGCCCATCAGGAAGTCCAGGACCCAGTTGCACAGGGCGGGGTCAAAACCCAGGGTCTCGAGCTTAATGACGAGTTTGTAGGGTAGTATGGTGTTAGATGCTGAGCTGTAAAATCCCCAATTAGAGACAACGATGACCAGCTGCCTCTAATTGGAGATCATCCCAAAAAACAACAACATAGAAATACAGAAACTAGAACCCCACATAGAAATACAGAAACTAAACAAAACCCCCAACATAGAAAAAAGAAACTAGAACCAACATAGAAATAAATAAACTAGACAAAACCCCCTGTCACACCCTGACCTACTCTACCATAGAAAATAAAAGCTTTCTATGGTCAGAACGTGACAGTACCCCCCCCAAAGGTGCGGACTCCGAACGCAAAAACCTAAACCCCCCAAAAAACAGGGAGGGTTAGGGTGGGTGTCTAATGTCGGTGGCGGCTCTGGTGCAGGACGAAGAACCTTCTCATCCCGCGGATCCTCCTGCATCAGAGGCGGTTCTGGTGCGGGACGAAGAACCCTCTCATCCTGCTTATCCACCAGCATAGGAGGTGGCTCCGGTTCGGGGCGTAGCCCCCCCCCCTCCGCCAGCTGATCCCTCCACTTTCGTGTCACCGGACCGTGGATCATCACTGGAGGCTCTGGACTGCAGACCACCGCTGGAGACTCCGGACCGCGGACCGTCGCTGAAGACTCCGGACCGTCGCTGGAGGCTCCGGACTGTTGGCCGTCGCTGGAGGCTCCGGACTGTGGGCCGTCTCAGGAGGCTCCGGACTGTGGGCCGTCTCAGGAGGCTCCGGACTGTGGGCCGTCTCAGGAGGCTCCGGACTGTGGGCAGTCTCAGGAGGCTCCGGACTGTGGGCCGTCTCAGGAGGTTCCGGACTGGGAACTGTCGCCGGAAGCTCTGGACTGGGAACTGTCGCCGGAAGCTCAGGACTGGGAACTGTCGCAGGAAGCTCTGGACTGGGAACTGTCGCCGGAAGCTCTGGACTGGGAATGCGCACTGGAGGCCTGATGCGTGGGGCTGGCACAGGTGGCGCCAGACTGGTAACACGCACCTCAGGGCGAGTGCGGGGAGCAGAAACAGGGCGTACTGGGCTGTGGAGGCGCACTGGAGGTCTGGAGCGTAGGGCTGGTACAATCCGTCCTGGCTGGATGCTCACTTTAGCCCGGCAAGTGCGGGGCGCTGGCACAGGACGCACTGTGCTGTGAATGCGCACTGGAGACACCGTGCGTATCACCGCAAAACATGGTGCCTGACCGGTCACACGCTCCCCATGGTGAGTACGGAGAGTTGGCACAGGACGTACTGGGCTGTGAAGGCGCACTGAAGACCTGGTGCATATAGCCAGCCTCATTTGTACCGGAACTTTAACACACTTCTCGGGATGAGTACGGGGAGCTGACTCAGGTGGCATCTGACGGCTAACACGCTCCTCAGGAAAAATGCCGTACATACTACGCCAACCCAACAGCTCTCTCTCATCACCCCCCTCAACTATCTCACAGTACTCCTTGCTCAGTCTCTCCCAATATTCCTCTTCGCTCTCAGACTCACCCCTCGGCTTCGCCGACCAACCCGTGTGCCCCCCCAAAATAAATTCTTGGTGCTGCCTCTCGTGCTTCCGTCGTTGCCGTGCTAGTTCCTCGTATCGTCGCCGCTCTGCTCTCGCTACTTAAATCTCCTCCTTCAGACGGCGATACTCCACAGTCTGCCTCCAGGGTCCTTTCCCGTCCAGGATTTTTTCCCATGTCCATTTGTCCTGACCACGCTGCTTGGTCCTTTGGTGGTGGGAGATTCTGTCACGGCTGTCTGAAGAATGGGACCAAGGTGCAGCGTGTATATCGTTCCACATTTTATTATAACAGTGAAACTATGCAAGACATATAAATAACTAAATAAACAAAACAACAAACCGTCACGAAGAGGTGCAACATACACTAACTCAAAACAATCTCCCACAAAACCTAGTGGGAAAACCAACAACTTAAATATGATCCCCAATGTGAGACAACGATGACCAGCTGCCTCTAATTGGAGATCATCCCCCCCCAAAAAACATAGAAATACAGAAACTAGAACCCCACATAGAAATACAGAAACTAGACAAAACCCCCTGTCATGCCCTGACCTACTCTACCATAGAAAATAAAAGCTTTCTATGGTCAGAACGTGACAGTTGACAGTCTTTTGGCTTTGGTTGGAATGAATACAGACACAAGAAATTATCAAAAGCCTCAAGAGCTTTGGAAAGAATGGAAATAATAACCTGTCTGCCTTTTATTTTCAGAGCATTGTATTGAGCATGAAGAAAAAGCACTACAGTTTCCTTGATCAGAGAAGAACAGACTTTGATCAGGACTATGATGAGTTTTGTAAAAATACCACTGACTTGCATGTAAGTTCACATTTAATAACAAACTTACCGGTAAATCATAACAAAACACTTCTGAATAATCTCAACATTTAATTGCACAATTGTTTATTGTGTTCATTTCCTTTCAGAATCAGCTGAAGACCTTCATGGATAACACATTCGATAAGATTCAAAACACAGAGAGGGCTTTGAATGTACTGAAGAAATGTGAAAGGTACCATTATTTCAATCCACCTCTATTTCAAACCAACCTTTAATTAAATTCAGTCCATTTAACAGCCATTTCATTCATTCTTCATTTGATATCAAAATCTCCCCTTACATCACTAAGACTGGGCATTCCAGACCTGGGCATCGATGAGAAGTACCAGCAGATCCTTCAGAACTATGGGAGAGACATAGAGATGGTGTCCCGTAACTACACCAAGCAGAAGATGGATCCTCCCATTGGCCGGGACCTGCCCCCGGTTGCCGGTAAGATCCTGTGGGCCCGCCAGCTGTACCGGAGGATCCAGGAACCCATGGATCTGTTTCAGGAACCCCCTGGGGTGCTGGCTACGCCCGAGGCCAAACGCATCATCAGGAACTACAACAGGGTGGCCAGGGTGCTGCTCGAGTTTGAGATGCTCTACCACAGTGGATGGATGAAGCAGGTGAGACAGGGCCCCTCCTGGTTATCTTTTTTATTGTGATCTTAAAGGCAAAACTTAATCAGCATTCCTACTCTGAGACTCTTGATACGGTCTCTGGTGTACTGGCTGTACCTATACTCCAGTAGCATAGCAGCGTTAACTGTTGCTGTTATTAATGCTTATCTGTACCTGATCTGTAGCCTGGTCCCAGATCTGTGCTGTCGTAGTTTGCAAGACTGATTATACTTTTGATTGACTTGTTGATTTCCCACAGACATACTGTAGATGACTCATATCACTCATACGCTCTCTTGCTCTCTCTCTGTCTCTCTCTCGCTCTCTCGCTTGCTCTCTCCCTCTCTCTGGTCTCTCTCACTCTCTCTCTCTCACTCTCACACTCTTGCTGTCTCTCTCCATTTCTCTCTCTCTCTTTCTCTCTGTCTGTCTTTCCCTCTACATCTCTCTCTCTGTCTCTCTCTCTCTCTTTGTCTCTCTCTCACTCTCTCTCTCTCACTCTTTCTCACTCCCCAGATCGAGGAGGTCAGACTGGGCCTCCAGGCCTCTTTACTGGTCAAATGTCCTGATACGGGGGACCTGTTTGTCAACTTTGACCCCCAGATCCTGGCTCAAATTAGGGAGACAGACTGCATGACCAGGATGAGGCTGGAGATTCCTCCCTTCGCAGCCATCTTACAGCAGAAACAAGATGCCCTCAAGAAGAACTACAACAAGCTGCAGGTACACTATGTATTCCATGATGCCTTTTGATCAACTGAAGCATATTGAGCATGATAATATATCCTGTATCTTTAATAAGCTTTACATACACTCAACGACAGTAATAAAAGGGCTGTCATTTCAATTCATTTTGAATTGAGTAGAAAGTCCTATGGGCTGGTATTTAGTCAGGAGAATCTTAATGCGATGATTAGAAGACATTATAAGGGTGAAGACATTATAACGGCAGGCATTAAGTAAAGTGTTATTACTATTTTCTCTATTTCTGACGCCCATCCGCAGCTGGTTCTGACGGAGAACGCCAGGGTCCGGGCTAAGATCCAGAGTGCCTTTGGGCAACTGGTGATGCCTCATGTTGCTAAGGTAGACGAAGCTATTCTGCCAGGCCTGACCTCCCTGAACTGGACCTCACTGAACATCGAGAAATACCTCAGCCACATCAACAGTGCTCTCAGTATGTAACCATGTCCAATCTAACCATGTCAGCACTGTACTGTGCTCTGTCATAGCACCATACTATAAAACGTCAGAACAATCTCACCACAATAACCAGAACAGTAAGCACACCGAAACCTTGACGTCATTTGATCGCAGCTAATTGTGCCTGATCAACTCATGTCAAATATCCCATTGGAAAAAGTTATATCTGCTGTCCCAGTGGGAAAAGCTGATTGTAACTGCTGTTTCCTTGTGACCCCTGGTGACACCGTGGTGCTCTGTATGACCTCTGACCTGTAACCTGTGTGTCCAGCGGACCTGGAGCTGCTGATGGACAGAGTGAATGACCTGGTGGAGTTCAGGATAGACGCTGTGCTGCAGGAGATGAGTGGAGCCACACTGTGGGTTCTGCCCCTGGAGGAACCTTTCAGCTGTGAAGAGTTCGTTCAGACCACCAGGGTAAACAAAGATTCCCTCTGTATTACTCATGTGTTATACACATACATGCTTGTTAGGCATAATAATTGCATAATCAACAGCCTGTAATGGTAAAACAGTCACCCATCATCAGTGCTAACAACATTGACCAGACAAAACAGTATATTTAGTTACTAGTTCAGTATAAACACAGTCTTTATGCATATAGGACCAGGGGTAAGCAACCCTGGTCCTGGAGTGCTGCAGGTACTTCATGTATTTGATTTAACCGACCTGGTTGTGGTGCCTAGTTGGAACAAAATCCTGCAGTACCTGCAGCACTCCAGGAACAGGGTTGCCTACCCCTGATATAGGCTAATGTACTTTCTTCTGTTATGTCATGGTAGGAGCTGTGTATAAAGGGAGCTCAGAGTCTCCACGCCAAGAGTTCCCTGGTGGAGGAGGCAACCAACGAGCTCATCAACATGCTGCTGGAGTTTGAACTGAACAAGGAGGGGGAGGAGGAACTGCTAGAGCAGAGCAGGACTGATATGGACCTAGTGGAGAGTGAAGGTACTGTAACCTGCAGTTTTAACTGCACAACTCAAACGGAGAGTGATAACAGGGTCAGCAAAATACAAGGGAAAGTGAAATGGTTGTTCAGGTGCACAAAGACTGACTGTTAGACTGAAAATGAGAAAGTGTGCGTGCCTGTGTACATGCAGGTGTATTCACGTCTCTTCATGCCTCTTCCCAGGGGAGGAGGAGGGTAAGTCAGAGGGTCGCATCAACCTGCTGTCTCGTAACACCACGGCGGCGAGCACCACGGGCCCCCCGTCTCCCCTGGTGAAGAGGAAGAAGAAGAGAGACCTGCTAGAGGTGATGGAGGAGGAGGCTGAAGAGCTTCTGTCCCACTTCAACCACCGTAACGTGGACGCCATGCTGAGGCTCACACGCAACACCCTGGAGACCCTCCGCAAACGCCTCCATGCCTCCTCACTACTGCACTTCCTGAGTAAGTTCCATCAATCTAATGTATTTATAAAGCCCCTTTTACATCAGCAGTTGTCACAAAGTTGTCACAAAGTGCCACCCTTTGAGCTCCACCCTTTACATGTTGGAGTAAGGTGGGGCCGTCATGAAGCGGAGGGTTTCCCATTCCATGTCTCACTACTTCAATATCAGCCCACCTCCCCACAGCAGAGAGTGATTCCCCCAGCCGTCTGAAGGGCAGTGGTCAGCAGCCTATCTTCAGGACCAGTGTGACCCTGTCCATCCCCAACATCGCCATGGTCCCAGCCCTGGATGAGGTCCAGCAGGCTCTGAACCGGGCTGTGGAGTGTGTGGTCAGTGTCAGCAAAGGAGTCGGCCAGTGGAGCAAGGAGAGGATCTCCAAGGTGGGCTTGCTGTGGCTTAAAGCTCCAATGCAGCAGTTTTTATCTCAATATCAAATCATTTCTGGGTAACAATTAAGTACCTTACTGTGATTGTTTTCAATTAGAAGAAAAAAAATTGCTTCTTAGCAAAGAGCTATTTCTAAAGCAAGAATTTGCTAGGACTGTCTGGGAGTGGTCTGAGTGGGGAGGGGAAAACTGAAAACTAGCTGTTATTGGCAGGCCAAAACTCCATCCCACCAAAACAGGCTGAAATGTCAGGCAGTCTTTTCAAACAGCTCGTACAATAAAAGGGCATTATTATCATTTTCATATTATTCCAACATCATAGTGTGGAATTATATATAAAACACTTTCAAATCAAATCATGAGATTAAGGTTTTAGTTATTCTTAAAACAAAAACCAAAGATGAATTATTCTGTTCATGCCAACACAGAGGAAGATGAGTCAGAGACGCCTGGCTGCTCTGAGACAGGACAGGAGTGACAGTGAGTCAGAGGACAGAGAGACCACCTACAGGAGCCTGGCTGACAGCAGTACCTCAGACATCTCCACCTCTGTGATCCAGGCCATACCCTACCAGGCCAGGAACTACTACAAGAGTGTGTCTGAGAACAAGGAGATCATCAAGCTGGTGTCTGTGCTCAGCACCTCCATCAACTCTACCAAGAAGGTACATACAGGTGTACACACAAAATAAAAATAAAAAGTCTTGTTTCTCCTGTTTTCCTAACGTTCTGACCTTAGTGTGTCAAATTCTAACTATTTTGTGTTTGATACTGACACCTATCCCCTAAGATGTTGACCTAAATCAAATCAGTTAAATTCAAACTTTATTGAAAGTGCATTTAAGACTTGGCTGTTGTGTTGTTGTTAACCAGGAGGTGATGAATGCTCTGGACCGCTTCATTCGTTACCACCACATCTGGAGGAAGGAGCGAGAGGACACCATACAGAAGTTCAGCCAGGGCAGCCCTCTGCTGTCTGAGTTTGAGTCTCAGATCCTCTACTACAAAGACCTGGAGCTGGAGATCAATGCTGAGCCTGAGTACATCACAGTGGGAGCTCTGGCCCTCTATACAGGTAGAGTACATCACTGTGGGAGCTGTGGCCCTCCATACAGGTAGAGTACATCACTGTGGGAGCTCTGGCCCTCCATACAGGTAGAGTACATCACTGTAGGAGCTCTGGCCCTCCATACAGGTAGAGTACATCACTGTGGGAGCTCTGGCCCTCTATACAGGTAGAATACATCACTGTAGGAGCTCTGGCCCTCTATACAGGTATAATACATCACTGTAGGAGCTCTGGCCCTCTATACAGGTAGAATACATCACTGTAGGAGCTCTGGCCCTCTATACAGGTATAATACATCACTGTAGGAGCTCTGGCCCTCTATACAGGTAGAGTACATCACTGTAGGAGCTCTGGCCCTCTATACAGGTAGAATACATCACTGTAGAAGCTCTGGCCCTCCATACAGGTAGAGTACATCACTATGGGAGCTCTGGCCCTCTATACAGGTAGAATACATCACTGTAGAAGCTCTGGCCCTCCATACAGGTAGAGTACATCACTATGGGAGCTCTGGCCCTCTATACAGGTAGAGTACATCACTGTAGAAGCTCTGGCCCTCCATACAGGTAGAGTACATCACTATGGGAGCTCTGGCCCTCTATACAGGTAGAGTACATCACTGTGGGAGCTCTGGCCCTCTATACAGGCAGAGTACATCACTGTAAGAGCTCTGGCCCTCCATACAAGTAGAGTACATCACTGTGGGAGCTCTTGCCTTCTACATAGGTAGAATACGTCACTGTAGGAGAACTGGCCCTCTATACAGGTACATAGCCGTGGGAAGTAGGGGTGCTGAGGGTGCTGCAGCACCCCCCGAAAAATTGTATCCCCGTTATGTGAAATTTTGTGCTATTTCAAAGCAATTGACTGCTAATCACCCGCATTAACCTCACAAGACAATCCTGCCAAATATAACTGCACATGTTCTTAGTAGAATTTCACAATACTGTTATTTCATTTTTTCAACACTGACTGAATATCTGACTATTATCAGACTAATATCTGATTTGTTGTTGAACAGCTGACCTGAAGATGGCCCTGACTGCGGAGACTAAGAGCTGGATGGTGGACTACGGCCTGCACTGTAACAGGAAGTACCGGACAGATATGGAGAGCATCTTCATGTTAGTGGATGAGGCGGCAAAGAAACTGAACCGACCAATCAAAGACTTGGACGACATCCGCATCGCCATGGCATCGCTGAAGGAGATCAGAGAGCAGCAGATCTCCATTGACTTCCATGTGGGACCCATAGAGGTAGGAAACACAAATGCACACTTCTTTCAGAGAGACACAATTGTCATATTTGAGTAAAAGTATAGCTACCTTAATAGAAAGTAACTAAAGTAAAAGTGAAAGTAAGCCAGTAAAATACTACCTGGGTAAAAGTCTTAGAGTATTTGGTTTTAAATATACTTAAGTATCAAAAGTAAATGTATAAATAACAAACATTCCTTATATTAAGCAAAGCAGACAGCACCATTTTCTTGTGGATAGCCAGAGGCACACTCCAACACTCAGACATTATTTACAAAATGTGCTTTTGTGTTTAGTGAGTCTGCCAAGCCAGAGGGAGTAGGGATGACCATGTGTTCTCTTGATAAATGCTTGAATTTGACAATTTTCCTGTCCTGCTAAGCATTCAAAATGTATCGAGTACTTTTGGTTGTCAGGGAAAATGTATGGCGTAAAAAGTACAATATTTTCTTTAGGAATGTAGTGAAGTAAAAGTAGTCAAAAATATGAATAATAAAGTAAAGTACAGATACCCCAAAAAACTACTTAAGTAGTACTTTAAAGTATTTTTACTTAAGTACTTTACACCACTGCAGAGAGATACTGTATGAATAATTCACTGAGACTATTTGCAATGTCCACTTTCATTCAGCAGGAGGCAAATTTAATTCCCACCTAAGTCAAATTTCTACTTAGTCTGGGCATTGGTAACAATGGGTGATAATTCAACTTAGGTGGAAGTTAGGATTTGCCCATAGTTTGATTAAATCCTTGCAGTCTGTATTTGGTTGTGAGAAGACATTGAAGATCTGTGTTGTACTATGTGTCAGTTCAGTGCTGTGCATTCCCCTTTCCCTTTCCTAGGAGTCCTATGCCATGCTCCATAAGTACGGCCTGGTAGTGGCGAAGGAGGAGGCAGAGAAGGTGGACACGCTGCGCTACACCTGGGAGAAGCTGCTGGCCCGCAGCACAGAGGTCCAGAATGAGCTGGTGTCCCTGCAGCCCAACTTCAGAGGAGAGCTCATAGACAACGTGCAGACATTTGTGGAGGACTGTGGACACTTCTATCAGGACTATGATAAGGTTCAGACAAGTCTCACAGCTCGTTCTAGCTCTTACTCACAGCTACACCTAATACCAAGGCTGTCTAGGTCTTACACACAGCTACATCTAACACCAAGCCTGTCTAGGTCTTACTCACAGCTACACCTAACACCAAGGCTGTCTAGGTCTTACACACAGCTACATCTAACACCAAGCCTGTCTAGGTCTTACTCACAGCTACACCTAACACCAAGGCTGTCTAGGTCTCACAGCTACACCTAACACCAAGGCTGTCTAGGTCTTACTCACAGCTACACCTAACACCAAGGCTGTCTAGGTCTTACTCACAGCTACACCTAACACCAAGACTGTATAGGTCTTACTCACAGCTACACCTAACACCAAGGCTGTCTAGGTCTTACTCACAGCTACACCTAACACCAAGACTGTCTAGGTCTTACTCACAGCTACACCTAACACCAAGGCTGTCTGGATCTTACTCACAGCTACACCTAACACCAAGGCTGTCTAGGTCCTACTCACAGCTACACCTAACACCAAGGCTGTCTAGGTCTCACAGCTACACCTAACACCAAGGCTGCCTAGGTCCTACTCACAGCTACACCTAACACCAAGGCTGTCTAGGTCCTACTCACAGCTACACCTAACACCAAGGCTGTCTAGGTCTTAGACATTTCTATTACAGTTATCTTGGCACGCTCTAAATAAGACTGCTAGCTAATTGCTGACGCAGGCTGTGTTTCATTCCCAGGACGGTCCCATGGTTGTTGGACTGGCTCCCCAAGACGCTAGTGACAGACTCATCATGTTCCAGGTGAGTACAGTGTGTATCTTCAAGAGAGGAATCTACAGTATATACTACTCTGCAGCACTTCATTTAAGTTGATATATTCACAGAGGTTTTCATTCACATGTTCTATGTCTTATTTTTTTTTAAATGTATTACTTATTTCTACTATATTTAACATAGACAACAACATGCATGATTGTTTTATTGTGTGTTGTATGGTTTTGGAAATTACATATGTAACCATTCATGCACTTGACTGTACTCATTTCGTTTGGTCAGAATCGCTATGACAACCTGTTCCGTAAGTACATCACCTACACTGGTGGAGAGGAGCTGTTTGGCCTGCCTGTGACCCAACACCCTCAGCTGCTGGAGATCAGGAGACAGCTCACCCTCCTCCAGAAGCTCTATGGACTCTACAACAGTGTCATCGACACCGTCAACGGCTACTATGACATCCTCTGGGCCGACATCCACATAGACAGGATCAATAACGAACTTCTTGACTTACAGATGCGGTAAGGAAACCAAACTACAACCCAGACCATGAGAGACATTTACACAGAAATCATTGATGAACAATCTCATTGAGGATTTACATTTCCAAAAGGAAGTTATAGATGTTCGTGTTTTTTCACCCCCCATTTCCAGTTGTCGCAAGCTTCCCCGTGCCCTGAAAGAGTGGAAGGCATTCCTTGACCTGAAGAAAAGTATAGATGATTTCAACGAGTGTTGCCCCCTACTGGAACTGATGACCAACAAGGCCATGATGACGCGTCACTGGAAGAGAATCGCCGAGGTGACAGGACACAGCTTCGAAGTGGAGACGGACACTTTCAAGCTGCGCAACATCATGGAAGCTCCGCTCCTCAAATGCAAAGAGGAAATTGAGGTGATTATGGATTTTTGTTGTTGCTGTTGTTGGTGCTGAAACCAGGGAAGGAACCAGGTAATTGATTCTCTGTAGCCGTACAACTACCGGTACTCCACTCACCATAACTATTCTGTACTGTAAATTGAGGCCAGAAAAAAAGGTTGTTTGACCTCAATGGGACAAGTTGGTAAAACAAAGGTAAAATAAAGATAAATGTGGTTTGAACTCCCGCTGGGCAGGATATTTGCATCAGTGCGGTGAAGGAGAGGGACATTGAGCAGAAGCTAAAGCAGGTGATTGCTGAGTGGGACAACAAGACGTTCACCTTCGCCAACTTCAAGACGCGAGGGGAGCTTCTGCAGAGGGGCGACAGCACCGCTGAGATCGTTACTAACATGGAGGACAGCCTCATGGTGCTGGGATCGCTCATGAGCAACAGGTTAGACAAGAGACCTACTGGAGGCACAAATGACTTAGCCTGGAAATCTAGACTGATTTCTGCTTCATGCTTGTTAACAATAGTGAAATGTAGCCTAATTCAGTCTTGATTTTGAGGCAACAAATGACTTGGGGTTCGGAGTGATATATGATTTCTTCTCAATTGTTTATCATATTTCAGCACAGGAGGTTGGTGGGACCTTAATTGGGGAGAACGGGCTCGTGGTAATGACTGGAGCGGAATCAGTGGAATGGTATCAAACACATGGTTTACAGGTGTTTGATGCCATTCCATTTGCTCCGTTCCGGCAATTATTATGAGCCCCCTCAGCAGCCTTCACTGTATTTCAGCATCCAGTTGACTTGTCATCTAGAGTTCAACAGTTGTGGTGTTTGTGTTTAGACAGTTGTGTTTAGACTGGGGGTGCTATACATAAATCCCTGTAAGGTTTCAGCTGCATTGTACAGAATTTTAGTGTTGTTTGTGTACTGTAGTAGTCAATGCTTGACTCAGATGATGACTTGGTGTTCCACAGGTACAACACGCCATTCAAGGCCCAGATCCAGAAATGGGTTCAGAACCTTTCCAATACCACTGACATCATAGAGAACTGGATGACTGTCCAGAACCTGTGGATCTACCTCGAGGCTGTGTTCGTGGGAGGGGACATAGCCAAACAGCTACCCAAGGTAAGAACCAATACATTGACTTTTCATCTGAAAACACATCTTTAACCTTATGCTATTAGCGATGGGGTTCCACAATTTCTTGAACTTTTACAGTGCCCTGGTTTTTCAGAAATCCCTTTTTTGGGGGGAAAACCCAGGAACTTTTTGCAATCTTAGGAATGACAATCTAGTCTGAATCATCTGAATGACAGGAGGCGAAACGTTTCTCCAACATCGACAAGTCCTGGGTGAAGATCATGACGCGGGCCCATGAGATGCCCAACGTGGTGCAGTCATGTGTGGGGGACGAGACCATGGGACAGCTGTTGCCTCACTTGCTGGAACAACTGGAGATCTGTCAGAAGTCTCTCACTGGGTAAGTCTGTCTGGAGGTCTGCCAGAAGTCTCTGGGTAAATCTGTCTGGACGTCTGTCAAAAGTCTCTGGGCAAGTCTGCCTGGAGGTCTGTCAGAAGTCTCTGGGTAAGTCTGTCTGGAGGTCTATCAGAAGTCTCTGGATAAGTCTGTCTGGAGGTCTGCCAGAAGTCTCTTGGTAAGTCTGTCTGGAGGTCTGTCAGAAGTCTCTTGGTAAGTCTGTCTGGTGGTCTGCCAGAAGTCTCTGGATAAGTCTGTCTGGAGGTCTGCCAGAAGTCTCTTGGTAAGTCTGTCTGGTGGTCTGCCAGAAGTCTCTTGGTAAGTCTGTCTGGAGGTCTGTCAGAAGTCTCTTGGTAAGTCTGTTTGGAGGTCTGCCAGAAGTCTCTGGATAAGTCTGCCTGTAGGTCTGTCAGAAGTCTCTGGGTAAGTCTGCCTGGAGGTCTGTCAGAAGTCTCTCACTGGGTAGGCCTCTACTTATACTTTGAATTTGTTTTAAATAGTTGCATTGAAAGTATTCATGTACCAGTATGACACCTTCCAAGTTTGCCTACGTTGTACATGATGATGTGTATTACACTAGTAATATTTTCAAACCTTTTTTGGGGGGGTTAGCTAATATTGCGGATAGATTGTAGCTTCTGGCTATCCAGTTTTCAACCCTTGGTTGTGTGTGTGATTGTGTGACTGACAGGTACTTGGAGAAGAAGCGTCTGCTGTTCCCTCGGTTCTTTTTTGTGTCTGACCCGGCACTGCTGGAGATACTGGGCCAAGCCTCGGACTCCCACACCATCCAGGCCCACCTGCTCAATGTCTTTGACAACATTAAATGTGTCTGCTTCCATGACAAAGTACAGTAACGCACAGACAGACATATCATTTTTTTCTACAACTATTCCCGTCAGGCCTCCTGATCAATTTACTTATTTGACTATTAGTAGTGTCTGTCCTTCTGCAATAGTAACTAACCCAGATTCAGCAACATCAATAGTATCTGCTCTTCTGTCTCCACAGATGTACGACCGGATCCTGGCCATCTCGTCCAGGGAGGGGGAGACGGTAGAGCTGGATCGGCCGGTGACGGCTGAGGGGAACGTGGAGGTCTGGCTCAATGCCCTGCTGAAGGAATCCCAGAGGTCTCTTCACCTGGTCATCAGACAGGCTGTCCTGGCCATCCAGGACTCAGGCTTCCAGCTCATTGAGTTCCTGGACACTTTCCCTGCTCAGGTGGGGAGACATGGGATACATCCTAAATGTCACGATATTACATAGTCCACTATTTTTGACCCAGGCCCTGTTCAAAGTAGTGCACTATATAGGCTGCAATTTGTGACATAGTCCTGGTCTTGGAATCATCATTCATTCTCTTTTATAATGTGATAGATTACCTTAACCTTGACCTTGGAGCAATGACCTTCTAGTTAGACTTTCCCACGCCTATGTTTCATTACTCAATACCTGATCAGGGATTCCTGCTTTTCTGACATTATCCTCCATTAATGTATAACTGAAACTGATCTACACACTAGCCAAATTCCATACATTCCTGATTTATACATTGTCCTGATTACAGCCCTGATTGATAGGAAGACATGGAAGCAGGGAAAGATGACTTTACGTTATCTCATTGATGTCCTATCATGATGTCCTCTCTTCCTGACTCCATCAACCAGGTTGGTCTGCTGGGAGTCCAGATGATCTGGACCAGTGGCTCAGAGGAGGCCCTGACCAACGCCCGCTACGACCGTAAGATCATGCCCAAGACCAACCAGTTCTTCCTGGAGCTTCTCAACACCCTGATAGACATGACCACTAAAGACCTGGCCTCAATGGAGCGGGCCAAGTATGAGACACTCATAACCATCCATGTACACCAGAGGGACATCTTTGATGACCTGGTGAGTGGACTGGAATCACAAACTGACTCAGTGGCTAAAATTGTACTTCAACCCCAAAGGTCCCTTTCAGTGTATAAACTGAAGGTAATAATGGCTGTTGTGTAACATATTTTTAAGACTTTTGGCAAACTGTTCCACCAAATATTTTCTGATTAGGGCATGGTAGAGTCTGAGAATATCAATTGAGTTTCCCCTGGTATTCAAATCACATTTGACAATTGGGGTTTTAGGAATTTCATAGGCTTTAGCAATGCTTTGTTTCCAGAATGGTTTCCCCCTGCTCTCCCCTCAGTGTCGGCTGCATATCAAAAGCCCTACAGACTTTGAGTGGCTGAAGCAGTGTCGTTTCTACTTCAATGAGGATTCTGACAAGATGATCATCAACATCACTGACGTTGGCTTCATCTATCAGAATGAGTTCCTGGGCTGCACTGACAGACTGGTCATCACCCCTCTGACTGACAGGTAGGGACTAACTAGTCATCACCGCTCTGACTGACAGGTAGGGACTAACTAGTCATCACCCCTCTGACTGACAGGTAGGGACTAACTAGTCTTCACTGCTCTGACTGACAGGTAGGGACTAACTAGTCATCACCCCTCTGACTGACAGGTAGGGACTAACTAGTCTTCACATCTCTTACTGACAGGTAGGGACTAACTAGTCTTCACATCTCTTACTGACAGGTAGGGACTAACTAGTCTTCACATCTCTTACTGACAGGTAGGGACTAACTGCCAGTACCATGGCCCAGCCTAACTTTTTAGTGCCCACAAGTGTATGGTGTATCACATTGAATATCTTTGGGTGATTATCCTGGATGTACCGTTTCCTTGGTGTGTGTTTGTCCCAGGTGCTACATCACACTGGCCCAGGCTCTGGGGATGAGTATGGGAGGAGCCCCGGCCGGCCCTGCAGGGACAGGGAAGACTGAGACCACTAAAGACATGGGCCGCTGCCTGGGGAAGTACGTGGTGGTCTTCAACTGCTCCGACCAGATGGACTTCAGAGGACTGGGGAGGATCTTTAAAGGTAGGAGCTTCTACTCATATTGCCTGGTCCCAAATACATTTGTGCTGTCTTGCCAACTCCTGTGCCATTTGCATGGCAATGACCATAGGAGTTGGATATCCAGTACAAACAAAATGTATGTGATTTGGGGCGATTATAGGCTATATAAGATGTCACTCATATTACTGTGAAGAGAATGATGATCTCAACCTGAACTTAATGAACAGTGTAATGTTGTGTGTCTTTGTGTTGATTTGCAGGTCAGGCTCTTGGGGTTGTTTTGAATGAGGAGTTTAATGTGAAGAGTGATGTGGAATGTTGTGTTGATTGACAGGCCTAGCCCAGTCGGGCTCTTGGGGCTGTTTCGATGAGTTCAACCGTATCGACCTATCAGTTCTCTCCGTGGCGGCCCAGCAGATCGCCATCGTGCTTACCTGCAAGAAGGACCGCCGCAAGAACTTCATCTTCACCGACGGAGACAACGTGGAAATGAATCCCGAATTCGGCATCTTCCTTACTATGGTTATTATTAGCAGTCTATAAACTACTCACTGTAGAAACCCCTTCACAAACGCTTTGTCAAGTAGAGCTTCATTTAAAGTACTTCTGAAAGGAATAATGAATTCTTATCTCAAAGAAGATGAACTGAAACTAGTCCAAATCAGACAAGGTTCATTATAACTTTGAGGATGTTAGTCATAGACTTTGTTTTGCTTTTTATTCTTAACAGACTCACCTGGTTAAATAAAGATTTGATTAATACATGTTTTTGCCCCAATCAGAACCCGGGCTACGCAGGTCGTCAGGAGCTTCCAGAGAACCTGAAGATCAACTTCCGCTCGGTGGCCATGATGGTCCCAGACCGTCAGATCATCATCCGGGTCAAGCTGGCCAGCTGTGGCTTCATAGACAACATAGAGCTAGCCAGGAAGTTCTTCACCCTCTACAAACTGTGTGAGGAGCAGCTCTCCAAGCAGGTCAGCTATGAAATGAAATGTAACTACTGTAGATATTTCAATGAGAGCTGAACATGCAACGCTATACATTTTAGTAGTTCCATATAAGTAAACAATCAAGTCAAGTGAAAGGTTATTTAAAGTGTATCATCAATGTCTCAAATCACTTTAGAGGGAATTAATATACCACCTGTCAGGTGGATGGATTATCTCGGCAAAGGAGAAATGCTCACTAACAGGGATGTAAACACATTTGTGCACAAATTTGAGAGAAATACCTTTTTTTTTGGTGTGTGAACAATTTCTGGGATCTTTTATTTCAGCTCAGAAAACATAGAAGCAAAAATGTACATGTTGCGTTCATATTTTTTGTTCAGTATAAAAACAACTTAACTGTCCATGTATGTGTTGATTATGATCTTTGTGTAGTTCATAGTTTGATTTCCATACAGTCCATGTTGGGTTCACTCTGTTTTTAAGGTGCATTATGACTTTGGACTGCGAAACATTTTGTCAGTTCTGCGGACACTGGGGGCGGTGAAACGAGCAAACCCCAACGACACAGAATCTACCATCGTCATGAGGGTTCTCAGAGATATGAACCTGTCCAAGCTGGTGAGTACAGTCACTCAGATATACAGGACATTCTCCTCGAAATCAACTGCTATTCTCCTCGAAATCAACTGCCATTTTAGAAAAGCCATTTTTTAAAGCAGCATTAAGTGTTACAGATTGTTAATTTTTCATATACTATTCTGTAATACATGAATAATGATTTCATCTTCAGTGAGGTGCAACATAACAGAAGTGGTATCATGGTTAACTTCACTGACATAATACTATATGTGTTGACAGATAGATGAAGACGAGCCGTTGTTCCTCAGCCTGATAGAGGACCTCTTCCCTGGGATCCAGCTGGATAAAGCAGGCTACTCAGAGCTGGAGACAGCTATCGACAAACAGGTGAGAGGACATTTTATATAACATAATCCCTTAACGTTAAGTTTGAAAATTCTCCATGTCACTCTGAAGTCTATCAACTATAAAAATAATTTACCCAATAAATGACTGGGAGCTTATATATGGAGTGTGCGACTCTCTTTATTTTTATAGTTTACAGTTTATTCGCCGTTAGTCAGCACCTCCACACAAAATAATTTTTCTGGGTGTGCGCCAGCTCATGTTTTTTACTCTACGTGTAGTTTCTCATAACCCTCTTCCTTACACTGGTTCTCTCCCGTCCTCACCACCCATCTCTTCTCTGTTCCCCTACAGTACATTTTACATTTTAGTAATTTAGCAGACGCTCTTATCCAGGGCGACTTACATGAGCAATTAGAGTTACGTAATTAGGGTTAAGGGCACATCGACATATTTTTTTACCTAGTCACCTCAGGGATTCGAACCAGCGAACTCTTGGTTACTGGCCCAACGCTCTTACGCGCAAGGCTACATGCCGCACCCACAGTATAATACTGAGTTTAAGGGATGAATCTGTCTTGGTATTAGCCTTAATACCATAGTAGCAGAAAACCTTTTTTCGATCTAAATGTGAGGTAAGGATTTATTTGTATTAACATGAAGAGTTCACCTCACTGTCTTCCATTGTTCTCCATACTGTAGGTGGAGGAGTCTGGTCTCATATCATGAAGAGTTTACCTCACTGTCTTCCATTGTTCTCCATACTGTAGGTGGAGGAGTCTGGTCTCATATCATGAAGAGTTTACCTCACTGTCTTCCATTGTTATCCATACTGTAGGTGGAGGAGTCTGGTCTCATATCATGAAGAGTTCACCTCACTGTCTTCCATTGTTCTCCATACTGTAGGTGGAGGAGTCTGGTCTCATAACATGAAGAGTTCACCTCACTGTCTTCCATTGTTCTCCATACTGTAGGTGGAGGAGTCTGGTCTCATAACATGAAGAGTTCACCTCACTGTCTTCCATTGTTCTCCATACTGTAGGTGGAGGAGTCTGGTCTCATATCATGAAGAGTTCACCTCACTGTCTTCCATTGTTCTCCATATTGTAGGTGGAGGAGTCTGGTCTCATATCATGAAGAGTTCACCTCACTGTCTTCCATTGTTCTCCATACTGTAGGTGGAGGAGTCTGGTCTCATATCATGAAGAGTTCACCTCACTGTCTTCCATTGTTCTCCATACTGTAGGTGGAGGAGTCTGGTCTCATAACATGAAGAGTTCACCTCACTGTCTTCCATTGTTCTCCATACTGTAGGTGGAGGAGTCTGGTCTCATATCATGAAGAGTTCACCTCACTGTCTTCCATTGTTCTCCATACTGTAGGTGGAGGAGTCTGGTCTCATAACATGAAGAGTTCACCTCACTGTCTTCCATTGTTATCCATACTGTAGGTGGAGGAGTCTGGTCTCATATCATGAAGAGTTCACCTCACTGTCTTCCATTGTTCTCCATACTGTAGGTGGAGGAGTCTGGTCTCATATCATGAAGAGTTCACCTCACTGTCTTCCATTGTTCTCCATACTGTAGGTGGAGGAGTCTGGTCTCATATCATGAAGAGTTCACCTCACTGTCTTCCATTGTTCTCCATACTGTAGGTGGAGGAGTCTGGTCTCATATCATGAAGAGTTCACCTCACTGTCTTCCATTGTTCTCCATACTGTAGGTGGAGGAGTCTGGTCTCATATCATGAAGAGTTCACCTCACTGTCTTCCATTGTTCTCCATACTGTAGGTGGAGGAGTCTGGTCTCATATCATGAAGAGTTCACCTCACTGTCTTCCATTGTTCTCCATACTGTAGGTGGAGGAGTCTGGTCTCATAACATGAAGAGTTCACCTCACTGTCTTCCATTGTTCTCCATACTGTAGGTGGAGGAGTCTGGTCTCATATCATGAAGAGTTCACCTCACTGTCTTCCATTGTTCTCCATACTGTAGGTGGAGGAGTCTGGTCTCATAACATGAAGAGTTCACCTCACTGTCTTCCATTGTTCTCCATACTGTAGGTGGAGGAGTCTGGTCTCATAACATGAAGAGTTCACCTCACTGTCTTCCATTGTTCTCCATACTGTAGGTGGAGGAGTCTGGTCTCATAACATGAAGAGTTCACCTCACTGTCTTCCATTGTTCTCCATACTGTAGGTGGAGGAGTCTGGTCTCATATCATGAAGAGTTCACCTCACTGTCTTCCATTGTTCTCCATACTGTAGGTGGAGGAGTCTGGTCTCATATCATGAAGAGTTCACCTCACTGTCTTCCATTGTTCTCCATACTGTAGGTGGAGGAGTCTGGTCTCATAACATGAAGAGTTCACCTCACTGTCTTCCATTGTTCTCCATACTGTAGGTGGAGGAGTCTGGTCTCATAACATGAAGAGTTCACCTCACTGTCTTCCATTGTTCTCCATACTGTAGGTGGAGGAGTCTGGTCTCATATCATGAAGAGTTCACCTCACTGTCTTCCATTGTTCTCCATACTGTAGGTGGAGGAGTCTGGTCTCATATCATGAAGAGTTCACCTCACTGTCTTCCATTGTTCTCCATACTGTAGGTGGAGGAGTCTGGTCTCATATCATGAAGAGTTCACCTCACTGTCTTCCATTGTTCTCCATACTGTAGGTGGAGGAGTCTGGTCTCATAACATGAAGAGTTCACCTCACTGTCTTCCATTGTTCTCCATACTGTAGGTGGAGGAGTCTGGTCTCATATCATGAAGAGTTCACCTCACTGTCTTCCATTGTTCTCCATACTGTAGGTGGAGGAGTCTGGTCTCATAACATGAAGAGTTTACCTCACTGTCTTCCATTGTTCTCCATACTGTAGGTGGAGGAGTCTGGTCTCATATCATGAAGAGTTCACCTCACTGTCTTCCATTGTTCTCCATACTGTAGGTGGAGGAGTCTGGTCTCATAACATGAAGAGTTCACCTCACTGTCTTCCATTGTTCTCCATACTGTAGGTGGAGGAGTCTGGTCTCATAACATGAAGAGTTCACCTCACTGTCTTCCATTGTTCTCCATACTGTAGGTGGAGGAGTCTGGTCTCATATCATGAAGAGTTCACCTCACTGTCTTCCATTGTTCTCCATACTGTAGGTGGAGGAGTCTGGTCTCATAACATGAAGAGTTCACCTCACTGTCTTCCATTGTTCTCCATACTGTAGGTGGGAGGAGTCTGGTCTCATATCATGAAGAGTTCACCTCACTGTCTTCCATTGTTCTCCATACTGTAGGTGGAGGAGTCTGGTCTCATATCATGAAGAGTTCACCTCACTGTCTTCCATTGTTCTCCATACTGTAGGTGGAGGAGTCTGGTCTCATATCATGAAGAGTTCACCTCACTGTCTTCCATTGTTCTCCATACTGTAGGTGGAGGAGTCTGGTCTCATAACATGAAGAGTTCACCTCACTGTCTTCCATTGTTCTCCATACTGTAGGTGGAGGAGTCTGGTCTCATAACATGAAGAGTTCACCTCACTGTCTTCCATTGTTCTCCATACTGTAGGTGGAGGAGTCTGGTCTCATATCATGAAGAGTTCACCTCACTGTCTTCCATTGTTCTCCATACTGTAGGTGGAGGAGTCTGGTCTCATATCATGAAGAGTTCACCTCACTGTCTTCCATTGTTCTCCATACTGTAGGTGGAGGAGTCTGGTCTCATATCATGAAGAGTTCACCTCACTGTCTTCCATTGTTCTCCATACTGTAGGTGGAGGAGTCTGGTCTCATAACATGAAGAGTTCACCTCACTGTCTTCCATTGTTCTCCATACTGTAGGTGGAGGAGTCTGGTCTCATATCATGAAGAGTTCACCTCACTGTCTTCCATTGTTCTCCATACTGTAGGTGGAGGAGTCTGGTCTCATATCATGAAGAGTTCACCTCACTGTCTTCCATTGTTCTCCATACTGTAGGTGGAGGAGTCTGGTCTCATATCATGAAGAGTTCACCTCACTGTCTTCCATTGTTCTCCATACTGTAGGTGGAGGAGTCTGGTCTCATAACATGAAGAGTTCACCTCACTGTCTTCCATTGTTCTCCATACTGTAGGTGGAGGAGTCTGGTCTCATATCATGAAGAGTTCACCTCACTGTCTTCCATTGTTCTCCATACTGTAGGTGGAGGAGTCTGGTCTCATATCATGAAGAGTTCACCTCACTGTCTTCCATTGTTCTCCATACTGTAGGTGGAGGAGTCTGGTCTCATAACATGAAGAGTTCACCTCACTGTCTTCCATTGTTCTCCATACTGTAGGTGGAGGAGTCTGGTCTCATATCATGAAGAGTTCACCTCACTGTCTTCCATTGTTCTCCATACTGTAGGTGGAGGAGTCTGGTCTCATAACATGAAGAGTTCACCTCACTGTCTTCCATTGTTCTCCATACTGTAGGTGGAGGAGTCTGGTCTCATATCATGAAGAGTTCACCTCACTGTCTTCCATTGTTCTCCATACTGTAGGTGGAGGAGTCTGGTCTCATATCATGAAGAGTTCACCTCACTGTCTTCCATTGTTCTCCATACTGTAGGTGGAGGAGTCTGGTCTCATATCATGAAGAGTTCACCTCACTGTCTTCCATTGTTCTCCATACTGTAGGTGGAGGAGTCTGGTCTCATATCATGAAGAGTTCACCTCACTGTCTTCCATTGTTCTCCATACTGTAGGTGGAGGAGTCTGGTCTCATAACATGAAGAGTTCACCTCACTGTCTTCCATTGTTCTCCATACTGTAGGTGGAGGAGTCTGGTCTCATAACATGAAGAGTTCACCTCACTGTCTTCCATTGTTCTCCATACTGTAGGTGGAGGAGTCTGGTCTCATATCATGAAGAGTTTACCTCACTGTCTTCCATTGTTCTCCATACTGTAGGTGGAGGAGTCTGGTCTCATATCATGAAGAGTTTACCTCACTGTCTTCCATTGTTCTCCATACTGTAGGTGGAGGAGTCTGGTCTCATAACATGAAGAGTTTACCTCACTGTCTTCCATTGTTCTCCATACTGTAGGTGGAGGAGTCTGGTCTCATATCATGAAGAGTTCACCTCACTGTCTTCCATTGTTCTCCATACTGTAGGTGGAGGAGTCTGGTCTCATATCATGAAGAGTTCACCTCACTGTCTTCCATTGTTCTCCATACTGTAGGTGGAGGAGTCTGGTCTCATATCATGAAGAGTTTACCTCACTGTCTTCCATTGTTCTCCATACTGTAGGTGGAGGAGTCTGGTCTCATAACATGAAGAGTTCACCTCACTGTCTTCCATTGTTCTCCATACTGTAGGTGGAGGAGTCTGGTCTCATAACATGAAGAGTTCACCTCACTGTCTTCCATTGTTCTCCATACTGTAGGTGGAGGAGTCTGGTCTCATATCATGAAGAGTTCACCTCACTGTCTTCCATTGTTCTCCATACTGTAGGTGGAGGAGTCTGGTCTCATATCATGAAGAGTTCACCTCACTGTCTTCCATTGTTCTCCATACTGTAGGTGGAGGAGTCTGGTCTCATAACATGAAGAGTTCACCTCACTGTCTTCCATTGTTCTCCATACTGTAGGTGGAGGAGTCTGGTCTCATAACATGAAGAGTTCACCTCACTGTCTTCCATTGTTCTCCATACTGTAGGTGGAGGAGTCTGGTCTCATATCATGAAGTGTTCACCTCACTGTCTTCCATTGTTCTCCATACTGTAGGTGGAGGAGTCTGGTCTCATAACATGAAGAGTTCACCTCACTGTCTTCCATTGTTCTCCATACTGTAGGTGGAGGAGTCTGGTCTCATAACATGAAGAGTTCACCTCACTGTCTTCCATTGTTCTCCATACTGTAGGTGGAGGAGTCTGGTCTCATATCATGAAGAGTTCACCTCACTGTCTTCCATTGTTCTCCATACTGTAGGTGGAGGAGTCTGGTCTCATAACATGAAGAGTTCACCTCACTGTCTTCCATTGTTCTCCATACTGTAGGTGGAGGAGTCTGGTCTCATATCATGAAGAGTTCACCTCACTGTCTTCCATTGTTCTCCATACTGTAGGTGGAGGAGTCTGGTCTCATATCATGAAGAGTTCACCTCACTGTCTTCCATTGTCATCCATACTGTAGGTGGAGGAGTCTGGTCTCATATCATGAAGAGTTCACCTCACTGTCTTCCATTGTTCTCCATACTGTAGGTGGAGGAGTCTGGTCTCATAACATGAAGAGTTCACCTCACTGTCTTCCATTGTTCTCCATACTGTAGGTGGAGGAGTCTGGTCTCATATCATGAAGAGTTCACCTCACTGTCTTCCATTGTTCTCCATACTGTAGGTGGAGGAGTCTGGTCTCATAACATGAAGAGTTCACCTCACTGTCTTCCATTGTTCTCCATACTGTAGGTGGAGGAGTCTGGTCTCATAACATGAAGAGTTCACCTCACTGTCTTCCATTGTTCTCCATACTGTAGGTGGAGGAGTCTGGTCTCATATCATGAAGAGTTCACCTCACTGTCTTCCATTGTTCTCCATACTGTAGGTGGAGGAGTCTGGTCTCATATCATGAAGAGTTCACCTCACTGTCTTCCATTGTTCTCCATACTGTAGGTGGAGGAGTCTGGTCTCATAACATGAAGAGTTCACCTCACTGTCTTCCATTGTTCTCCATACTGTAGGTGGAGGAGTCTGGTCTCATAACATGAAGAGTTCACCTCACTGTCTTCCATTGTTCTCCATACTGTAGGTGGAGGAGTCTGGTCTCATATCATGAAGTGTTCACCTCACTGTCTTCCATTGTTCTCCATACTGTAGGTGGAGGAGTCTGGTCTCATAACATGAAGAGTTCACCTCACTGTCTTCCATTGTTCTCCATACTGTAGGTGGAGGAGTCTGGTCTCATAACATGAAGAGTTCACCTCACTGTCTTCCATTGTTCTCCATACTGTAGGTGGAGGAGTCTGGTCTCATATCATGAAGAGTTCACCTCACTGTCTTCCATTGTTCTCCATACTGTAGGTGGAGGAGTCTGGTCTCATAACATGAAGAGTTCACCTCACTGTCTTCCATTGTTCTCCATACTGTAGGTGGAGGAGTCTGGTCTCATATCATGAAGAGTTCACCTCACTGTCTTCCATTGTTCTCCATACTGTAGGTGGAGGAGTCTGGTCTCATATCATGAAGAGTTCACCTCACTGTCTTCCATTGTCATCCATACTGTAGGTGGAGGAGTCTGGTCTCATATCATGAAGAGTTCACCTCACTGTCTTCCATTGTCCTCCATACTGTAGGTGGAGGAGTCTGGTCTCATATCATGAAGAGTTCACCTCACTGTCTTCCATTGTTCTCCATACTGTAGGTGGAGGAGTCTGGTCTCATAACATGAAGAGTTCACCTCACTGTCTTCCATTGTTCTCCATACTGTAGGTGGAGGAGTCTGGTCTCATAACATGAAGAGTTCACCTCACTGTCTTCCATTGTTCTCCATACTGTAGGTGGAGGAGTCTGGTCTCATATCATGAAGAGTTCACCTCACTGTCTTCCATTGTTCTCCATACTGTAGGTGGAGGAGTCTGGTCTCATATCATGAAGAGTTCACCTCACTGTCTTCCATTGTTCTCCATACTGTAGGTGGAGGAGTCTGGTCTCATATCATGAAGAGTTCACCTCACTGTCTTCCATTGTTCTCCATACTGTAGGTGGAGGAGTCTGGTCTCATATCATGAAGAGTTCACCTCACTGTCTTCCATTGTTCTCCATACTGTAGGTGGAGGTGTCTGGTCTCATATCATGAAGAGTTCACCTCACTGTCTTCCATTGTTCTCCATACTGTAGGTGGAGGAGTCTGGTCTCATAACATGAAGAGTTCACCTCACTGTCTTCCATTGTTCTCCATACTGTAGGTGGAGGAGTCTGGTCTCATATCATGAAGAGTTCACCTCACTGTCTTCCATTGTTCTCCATACTGTAGGTGGAGGAGTCTGGTCTCATAACATGAAGAGTTCACCTCACTGTCTTCCATTGTTCTCCATACTGTAGGTGGAGGAGTCTGGTCTCATATCATGAAGAGTTCACCTCACTGTCTTCCATTGTTCTCCATACTGTAGGTGGAGGAGTCTGGTCTCATAACATGAAGAGTTCACCTCACTGTCTTCCATTGTTCTCCATACTGTAGGTGGAGGAGTCTGGTCTCATATCATGAAGAGTTCACCTCACTGTCTTCCATTGTTCTCCATACTGTAGGTGGAGGAGTCTGGTCTCATAACATGAAGAGTTCACCTCACTGTCTTCCATTGTTCTCCATACTGTAGGTGGAGGAGTCTGGTCTCATATCATGAAGAGTTCACCTCACTGTCTTCCATTGTTCTCCATACTGTAGGTGGAGGAGTCTGGTCTCATAACATGAAGAGTTCACCTCACTGTCTTCCATTGTTCTCCATACTGTAGGTGGAGGAGTCTGGTCTCATAACATGAAGAGTTCACCTCACTGTCTTCCATTGTTCTCCATACTGTAGGTGGAGGAGTCTGGTCTCATATCATGAAGAGTTTACCTCACTGTCTTCCATTGTTCTCCATACTGTAGGTGGAGGAGTCTGGTCTCATAACATGAAGAGTTCACCTCACTGTCTTCCATTGTTCTCCATACTGTAGGTGGAGGAGTCTGGTCTCATATCATGAAGAGTTCACCTCACTGTCTTCCATTGTTCTCCATACTGTAGGTGGAGGAGTCTGGTCTCATATCATGAAGAGTTCACCTCACTGTCTTCCATTGTCATCCATACTGTAGGTGGAGGAGTCTGGTCTCATATCATGAAGAGTTCACCTCACTGTCTTCCATTGTTCTCCATACTGTAGGTGGAGGAGTCTGGTCTCATATCATGAAGAGTTCACCTCACTGTCTTCCATTGTTCTCCATACTGTAGGTGGAGGAGTCTGGTCTCATAACATGAAGAGTTCACCTCACTGTCTTCCATTGTTCTCCATACTGTAGGTGGAGGAGTCTGGTCTCATAACATGAAGAGTTCACCTCACTGTCTTCCATTGTTCTCCATACTGTAGGTGGAGGAGTCTGGTCTCATATCATGAAGAGTTCACCTCACTGTCTTCCATTGTTCTCCATACTGTAGGTGGAGGAGTCTGGTCTCATAACATGAAGAGTTCACCTCACTGTCTTCCATTGTTCTCCATACTGTAGGTGGAGGAGTCTGGTCTCATAACATGAAGAGTTCACCTCACTGTCTTCCATTGTTCTCCATACTGTAGGTGGAGGAGTCTGGTCTCATATCATGAAGAGTTCACCTCACTGTCTTCCATTGTTCTCCATACTGTAGGTGGAGGAGTCTGGTCTCATATCATGAAGAGTTCACCTCACTGTCTTCCATTGTTCTCCATACTGTAGGTGGAGGAGTCTGGTCTCATATCATGAAGAGTTCACCTCACTGTCTTCCATTGTTCTCCATACTGTAGGTGGAGGAGTCTGGTCTCATAACATGAAGAGTTCACCTCACTGTCTTCCATTGTTCTCCATACTGTAGGTGGAGGAGTCTGGTCTCATATCATGAAGAGTTCACCTCACTGTCTTCCATTGTTCTCCATACTGTAGGTGGAGGAGTCTGGTCTCATAACATGAAGAGTTCACCTCACTGTCTTCCATTGTTCTCCATACTGTAGGTGGAGGAGTCTGGTCTCATATCATGAAGAGTTCACCTCACTGTCTTCCATTGTTCTCCATACTGTAGGTGGAGGAGTCTGGTCTCATATCATGAAGAGTTCACCTCACTGTCTTCCATTGTTCTCCATACTGTAGGTGGAGGAGTCTGGTCTCATAACATGAAGAGTTCACCTCACTGTCTTCCATTGTTATCCATACTGTAGGTGGAGGAGTCTGGTCTCATATCATGAAGAGTTCACCTCACTGTCTTCCATTGTTCTCCATACTGTAGGTGGAGGAGTCTGGTCTCATGTCATGAAGAGTTCACCTCACTGTCTTCCATTGTTCTCCATACTGTAGGTGGAGGAGTCTGGTCTCATATCATGAAGAGTTCACCTCACTGTCTTCCATTGTTCTCCATACTGTAGGTGGAGGAGTCTGGTCTCATATCATGAAGAGTTCACCTCACTGTCTTCCATTGTTCTCCATACTGTAGGTGGAGGAGTCTGGTCTCATATCATGAAGAGTTCACCTCACTGTCTTCCATTGTTCTCCATACTGTAGGTGGAGGAGTCTGGTCTCATAACATGAAGAGTTCACCTCACTGTCTTCCATTGTTCTCCATACTGTAGGTGGAGGAGTCTGGTCTCATAACATGAAGAGTTTACCTCACTGTCTTCCATTGTTCTCCATACTGTAGGTGGAGGAGTCTGGTCTCATATCATGAAGAGTTCACCTCACTGTCTTCCATTGTTCTCCATACTGTAGGTGGAGGAGTCTGGTCTCATATCATGAAGAGTTCACCTCACTGTCTTCCATTGTTCTCCATACTGTAGGTGGAGGAGTCTGGTCTCATATCATGAAGAGTTCACCTCACTGTCTTCCATTGTTCTCCATACTGTAGGTGGAGGAGTCTGGTCTCATATCATGAAGAGTTCACCTCACTGTCTTCCATTGTTCTCCATACTGTAGGTGGAGGAGTCTGGTCTCATATCATGAAGAGTTCACCTCACTGTCTTCCATTGTTCTCCATACTGTAGGTGGAGGAGTCTGGTCTCATAACATGAAGAGTTCACCTCACTGTCTTCCATTGTTCTCCATACTGTAGGTGGAGGAGTCTGGTCTCATATCATGAAGAGTTCACCTCACTGTCTTCCATTGTTCTCCATACTGTAGGTGGAGGAGTCTGGTCTCATATCATGAAGAGTTCACCTCACTGTCTTCCATTGTTCTCCATACTGTAGGTGGAGGAGTCTGGTCTCATATCATGAAGAGTTCACCTCACTGTCTTCCATTGTTCTCCATACTGTAGGTGGAGGAGTCTGGTCTCATATCATGAAGAGTTCACCTCACTGTCTTCCATTGTTCTCCATACTGTAGGTGGAGGAGTCTGGTCTCATATCATGAAGAGTTCACCTCACTGTCTTCCATTGTTCTCCATACTGTAGGTGGAGGAGTCTGGTCTCATATCATGAAGAGTTCACCTCACTGTCTTCCATTGTTCTCCATACTGTAGGTGGAGGAGTCTGGTCTCATATCATGAAGAGTTCACCTCACTGTCTTCCATTGTTCTCCATACTGTAGGTGGAGGAGTCTGGTCTCATATCATGAAGAGTTCACCTCACTGTCTTCCATTGTTCTCCATACTGTAGGTGGAGGAGTCTGGTCTCATAACATGAAGAGTTCACCTCACTGTCTTCCATTGTTCTCCATACTGTAGGTGGAGGAGTCTGGTCTCATATCATGAAGAGTTTACCTCACTGTCTTCCATTGTTCTCCATACTGTAGGTGGAGGAGTCTGGTCTCATATCATGAAGAGTTCACCTCACTGTCTTCCATTGTTCTCCATACTGTAGGTGGAGGAGTCTGGTCTCATAACATGAAGAGTTCACCTCACTGTCTTCCATTGTTCTCCATACTGTAGGTGGAGGAGTCTGGTCTCATAACATGAAGAGTTCACCTCACTGTCTTCCATTGTTCTCCATACTGTAGGTGGAGGAGTCTGGTCTCATATCATGAAGAGTTCACCTCACTGTCTTCCATTGTTCTCCATACTGTAGGTGGAGGAGTCTGGTCTCATATCATGAAGAGTTCACCTCACTGTCTTCCATTGTTCTCCATACTGTAGGTGGAGGAGTCTGGTCTCATATCATGAAGAGTTCACCTCACTGTCTTCCATTGTTCTCCATACTGTAGGTGGAGGAGTCTGGTCTCATAACATGAAGAGTTCACCTCACTGTCTTCCATTGTTCTCCATACTGTAGGTGGAGGAGTCTGGTCTCATATCATGAAGAGTTCACCTCACTGTCTTCCATTGTTCTCCATACTGTAGGTGGAGGAGTCTGGTCTCATAACATGAAGAGTTCACCTCACTGTCTTCCATTGTTATCCATACTGTAGGTGGAGGAGTCTGGTCTCATATCATGAAGAGTTCACCTCACTGTCTTCCATTGTTCTCCATACTGTAGGTGGAGGAGTCTGGTCTCATAACATGAAGAGTTTACCTCACTGTCTTCCATTGTTCTCCATACTGTAGGTGGAGGAGTCTGGTCTCATATCATGAAGAGTTCACCTCACTGTCTTCCATTGTTCTCCATACTGTAGGTGGAGGAGTCTGGTCTCATAACATGAAGAGTTCACCTCACTGTCTTCCATTGTTCTCCATACTGTAGGTGGAGGAGTCTGGTCTCATAACATGAAGAGTTCACCTCACTGTCTTCCATTGTTCTCCATACTGTAGGTGGAGGAGTCTGGTCTCATATCATGAAGAGTTCACCTCACTGTCTTCCATTGTTCTCCATACTGTAGGTGGAGGAGTCTGGTCTCATAACATGAAGAGTTCACCTCACTGTCTTCCATTGTTCTCCATACTGTAGGTGGAGGAGTCTGGTCTCATATCATGAAGAGTTCACCTCACTGTCTTCCATTGTTCTCCATACTGTAGGTGGAGGAGTCTGGTCTCATATCATGAAGAGTTCACCTCACTGTCTTCCATTGTCATCCATACTGTAGGTGGAGGAGTCCTGGTCTCATATCATGAAGAGTTCACCTCACTGTCTTCCATTGTTCTCCATACTGTAGGTGGAGGAGTCTGGTCTCATATCATGAAGAGTTCACCTCACTGTCTTCCATTGTTCTCCATACTGTAGTGAGGAGTCTGGTCTCATAATCATGAAGAGTTCACCTCACTGTCTTCCATTGTTCTCCATACTGTAGGTGGAGGAGTCTGGTCTCATAACATGAAGAGTTCACCTCACTGTCTTCCATTGTTCTCCATACTGTAGGTGGAGGAGTCTGGTCTCATATCATGAAGAGTTCACCTCACTGTCTTCCATTGTTCTCCATACTGTAGGGGAGGAGTCTGGTCTCATATACATGAAGAGTTCACCTCACTGTCTTCCATTGTTCTCCATACTGTAGGTGGAGGAGTCTGGTCTCATATCATGAAGAGTTCACCTCACTGTCTTCCATTGTTCTCCATACTGTAGGTGCGGAGTCTGGTCTCATATCATGAAGAGTTCACCTCACTGTCTTCCATTGTTCTCCATACTGTAGGTGGAGGAGTCTGGTCTCATAACATGAAGAGTTCACCTCACTGTCTTCCATTGTTCTCCATACTGTAGGTGGAGGAGTCTGGTCTCATAATCATGAAGAGTTCACCTCACTGTCTTCCATTGTTCTCCATACTGTAGGTGGAGGAGTCTGGTCTCATATCATGAAGAGTTCACCTCACTGTCTTCCATTGTTCTCCATACTGTAGGTGGAGGAGTCTGGTCTCATATCATGAAGAGTTCACCTCACTGTCTTCCATTGTTCTCCATACTGTAGGTGGAGGAGTCTGGTCTCAATCATGAAGAGTTCCACCTCACTGTCTTCCATTTTGTTCTCCATACTGTAGGTCGGAGGAGTCTGGTCTCATATCATGAAGAGGTTCACCTCACTGGTCCTTCCATTGTTCTCCATACTGTAGGTGGAGGAGTCTGGTCTCATATCATGAAGAGTTCACCTCACTGTCTTCCATTGTTCTCCATACTGTAGGTGGAGGAGTCTGGTCTCATATCATGAAGAGTTCACCTCACTGTCTTCCATTGTCTCCATACTGTAGGTGGAGGAGTCTGGTCTCATCCATTGTTCTCCATACTGTAGGTGGAGGAGTCTGGTCTCATAACATGAAGAGTTCACCTCACTGTCTTCCATTGTTCTCCATACTGTAGGTGGAGGAGTCTGGTCTCATATCATGAAGAGTTCACCTCACTGTCTTCCATTGTTCTCCATACTGTAGGTGGAGGAGTCTGGTCTCATAATCATGAAGAGTTCACCTCACTGTCTTCCATTGTTCTCCATACTGTAGGTGGAGGAGTCTGGTCTCATAACATGAAGAGTTCACCTCACTGTCTTCCATTGTTCTCCATACTGTAGGTGGAGGAGTCTGGTCTCATTACATGAAGAGTTCACCTCACTGTCTTCCATTGTTCTCCATACTGTAGGTGGAGGAGTCTGGTCTCATATCATGAAGAGTTCACCTCACTGTCTTCCATTGTTCTCCATACTGTAGGTGGAGGAGTCTGGTCTCATATCATGAAGAGTTCACCTCACTGTCTTCCATTGTTCTCCATACTGTAGGTGGAGGAGTCTGGTCTCATAACATGAAGAGTTCACCTCACTGTCTTCCATTGTTCTCCATACTGTAGGTGGAGGAGTCTGGTCTCATAACATGAAGAGTTCACCTCACTGTCTTCCATTGTTCTCCATACTGTAGGTGGAGGAGTCTGGTCTCATATCATGAAGAGTTCACCTCACTGTCTTCCATTGTTCTCCATACTGTAGGTGGAGGAGTCTGGTCTCATATCATGAAGAGCTTCACCTCACTGTCTTCCATTGTTCTCCATACTGTAGGTGGAGGAGTCTGGTCTCATATCATGAAGAGTTCACCTCACTGTCTTCCATTGTTCTCCATACTGTAGGTGGAGGAGTCTGGTCTCATAACATGAAGAGTTCACCTCACTGTCTTCCATTGTTCTCCATACTGTAGGTGGAGGAGTCTGGTCTCATATCATGAAGAGTTCACCTCACTGTCTTCCATTGTTCTCCATACTGTAGGTGGAGGAGTCTGGTCTCATATCATGAAGAGTTCACCTCACTGTCTTCCATTGTTCTCCATACTGTAGGTGGAGGAGTCTGGTCTCATATCATGAAGAGTTCACCTCACTGTCTTCCATTGTTCTCCATACTGTAGGTGGAGGAGTCTGGTCTCATAACATGAAGAGTTCACCTCACTGTCTTCCATTGTTCTCCATACTGTAGGTGGAGGAGTCTGGTCTCATATCATGAAGAGTTCACCTCACTGTCTTCCATTGTTCTCCATACTGTAGGTGGAGGAGTCTGGTCTCATAATCATGAAGAGTTCACCTCACTGTCTTCCATTGTTCTCCATACTGTAGGTGGAGGAGTCTGGTCTCATAACATGAAGAGTTCACCTCACTGTCTTCCATTGTTCTCCATACTGTAGGTGGAGGAGTCTGGTCTCATATCATGAAGAGTTCACCTCACTGTCTTCCATTGTTCTCCATACTGTAGGTGGAGGAGTCTGGTCTCATAACATGAAGAGTTCACCTCACTGTCTTCCATTGTTCTCCATACTGTAGGTGGAGGAGTCTGGTCTCATATCATGAAGAGTTCACCTCACTGTCTTCCATTGTTCTCCATACTGTAGGTGGAGGAGTCTGGTCTCATACATGAAGAGTTCACCTCACTGTCTTCCATTGTTCTCCATACTGTAGGTGGAGGAGTCTGGTCTCATATCATGAAGAGTTCACCTCACTGTCTTCCATTGTTCTCCATACTGTAGGTGGAGGAGTCTGGTCTCATATCATGAAGAGTTCACCTCACTGTCTTCCATTGTTCTCCATACTGTAGGTGGAGGAGTCTGGTCTCATATCATGAAGAGTTCACCTCACTGTCTTCCATTGTTCTCCATACTGTAGGTGGAGGAGTCTGGTCTCATAACATGAAGAGTTCACCTCACTGTCTTCCATTGTTCTCCATACTGTAGGTGGAGGAGTCTGGTCTCATATCATGAAGAGTTCACCTCACTGTCTTCCATTGTTCTCCATACTGTAGGTGGAGGAGTCTGGTCTCATAATCATGAAGAGTTCACCTCACTGTCTTCCATTGTTCTCCATACTGTAGGTGGAGGAGTCTGGTCTCATATCATGAAGAGTTCACCTCACTGTCTTCCATTGTTCTCCATACTGTAGGTGGAGGAGTCTGGTCTCATATCATGAAGAGTTCACCTCACTGTCTTCCATTGTCTCTCCATACTGTAGGTGGAGGAGTCTGGTCTCATATCATGAAGAGTTCACCTCACTGTCTTCCATTGTCTCCATACTGTAGGTGGAGGAGTCTGGTCTCATATCATGAAGAGTTCACCTCACTGTCTTCCATTGTCTCCATACTGTAGGTGGAGGAGTCTGGTCTCATATCATGAAGAGTTCACCTCACTGTCTTCCATTGTTCTCCATACTGTAGGTGGAGGAGTCTGGTCTCATAACATGAAGAGTCACCTCACTGTCTTCCATTGTTCTCCATACTGTAGGTGGAGGAGTCTGGTCCTCATAACATGAAGAGTTCACCTCACTGTCTTCATTGTTCTCCATACTGTAGGTGGAGGAGTCTGGTCTCATACATGAAGAGTTCACCTCACTGTCTTCCATTGTTCTCCATACTGTAGGTGGAGGAGTCTGGTCTCATAACATGAAGAGTTCACCTCACTGTCTTCATTGTTCTCCATACTGTAGGTGGAGGAGTCTGGTCTCATATCATGAAGAGTTCACCTCACTGTCTTCCATTGTTCTCCCTACTGTAGGTGGAGGAGTCTGGTTCATACATGAAGAGTTCACCTCACTGTCTTCCATGTTCTCCATACTGTAGGTGGAGGAGTCTGGTTCTCATATCATGAAGAGTTACCTCACTGTCTTCCATTGTTCTCCATACTGTAGGTGGAGGAGTCTGGTCTCATAACATGAAGAGTTTACCTCACTGTCTTCCATTGTTCTCCATACTGTAGGTGGAGGAGTCTGGTCTCATATCATGAAGAGTTCACCTCACTGTCTTCCATTGTTCTCCATACTGTAGGTGGAGGAGTCTGGTCTCATATCATGAAGAGTTCACCTCACTGTCTTCCATTGTTCTCCATACTGTAGGTGGAGGAGTCTGGTCTCATATCATGAAGAGTTCACCTCACTGTCTTCCATTGTTCTCCATACTGTAGGTGGAGGAGTCTGGTCTCATATACATGAAGAGTTCACCTCACTGTCTTCCATTGTTCTCCATACTGTAGGTGGAGGAGTCTGGTCTCATATCATGAAGAGTTCACCTCACTGTCTTCCATTGTTCTCCATACTGTAGGTGGAGGAGTCTGGTCTCATATCATGAAGAGTTCACCTCACTGTCTTCCATTGTTCTCCATACTGTAGGTGGAGGAGTCTGGTCTCATAACATGAAGAGTTCACCTCACTGTCTTCCATTGTTCTCCATACTGTAGGTGGAGGAGTCTGGTCTCATAACATGAAGAGTTCACCTCACTGTCTTCCATTGTTCTCCATACTGTAGGTGGAGGAGTCTGGTCTCATATCATGAAGAGTTCACCTCACTGTCTTCCATTGTTCTCCATACTGTAGGTGGAGGAGTCTGGTCTCATATCATGAAGAGTTCACCTCACTGTCTTCCATGTTGTCCATACTGTAGGTGGAGGAGGCTGGTCTCATATCATGAAGAGTTCACCTCACTGTCTTCCATTGTTCTCCATACTGTAGGTGGAGGAGTCTGGTCTCATAACATGAAGAGTTCACCTCACTGTCTTCCATTGTTCTCCATACTGTAGGTGGAGGAGTCTGGTCTCATATCATGAAGAGTTCACCTCACTGTCTTCCATTGTTCTCCATACTGTAGGTGGAGGAGTCTGGTCTCATATCATGAAGAGTTCACCTCACTGTCTTCCATTGTTCTCCATACTGTAGGTGGAGGAGTCTGGTCTCATATCATGAAGAGTTTCACCTCACTGTCTTCCATTGTTCTCCATACTGTAGGTGGAGGAGTCTGGTCTCATATCATGAAGAGTTCACCTCACTGTCTTCCATTGTTCTCCATACTGTAGGTGGAGGAGTCTGGTCTCATAACATGAAGAGTTCACCTCACTGTCTTCCATTGTTCTCCATACTGTAGGTGGAGGAGTCTGGTCTCATAACATGAAGAGTTCACCTCACTGTCTTCCATTGTTCTCCATACTGTAGGTGGAGGAGTCTGGTCTCATAACATGAAGAGTTCACCTCACTGTCTTCCATTGTTCTCCATACTGTAGGTGGAGGAGTCTGGTCTCATATCATGAAGAGTTCACCTCACTGTCTTCCATTGTTCTCCATACTGTAGGTGGAGGAGTCTGGTCTCATATCATGAAGAGTTCACCTCACTGTCTTCCATTGTTCTCCATACTGTAGTGGAGGAGTCTGGTCTCATACCCCCCACATGAAGAGTTCACCTCACTGTCTTCCATTGTTCTCCATACTGTAGGTGGAGGAGTCTGGTCTCATATCATGAAGAGTTCACCTCACTGTCTTCCATTGTTCTCCATACTGTAGGTGGAGGAGTCTGGTCTCATATCATGAAGAGTTCACCTCACTGTCTTCCATTGTTCTCCATACTGTAGGTGGAGGAGTCTGGTCTCATATCATGAAGAGTTCACCTCACTGTCTTCCATTGTTCTCCATACTGTAGGTGGAGGAGTCTGGTCTCATAACATGAAGAGTTCACCTCACTGTCTTCCATTGTTCTCCATACTGTAGGTGGAGGAGTCTGGTCTCATAACATGAAGAGTTCACCTCACTGTCTTCCATTGTTCTCCATACTGTAGGTGGAGGAGTCTGGTCTCATAATCATGAAGAGTTCACCTCACTGTCTTCCATTGTTCTCCATACTGTAGGTGGAGGAGTCTGGTCTCATAACATGAAGAGTTCACCTCACTGTCTTCCATTGTTCTCCATACTGTAGGTGGAGGAGTCTGGTCTCATACATGAAGAGTTCACCTCACTGTCTTCCATTGTTCTCCATACTGTAGGTGGAGGAGTCTGGTCTCATATCATGAAGAGTTCACCTCACTGTCTTCCATTGTTCTCCATACTGTAGGTGGAGGAGTCTGGTCTCATATCATGAAGAGTTCACCTCACTGTCTTCCATTGTTCTCCATACTGTAGGTGGAGGAGTCTGGTCTCATATCATGAAGAGTTCACCTCACTGTCTTCCATTGTTCTCCATACTGTAGGTGGAGGAGTCTGGTCTCATATCATGAAGAGTTCACCTCACTGTCTTCCATTGTTCTCCATACTGTAGGTGGAGGAGTCTGGTCTCATATCATGAAGAGTTCACCTCACTGTCTTCCATTGTTCTCCATACTGTAGGTGGAGGAGTCTGGTCTCATAACATGAAGAGTTCACCTCACTGTCTTCCATTGTTCTCCATACTGTAGGTGGAGGAGTCTGGTCTCATAACATGAAGAGTTCACCTCACTGTCTTCCATTGTTCTCCCATACTGTAGGTGGAGGAGTCTGGTCTCATAACATGAAGAGTTCACCTCACTGTCTTCCATTGGTCTCCATACTGTAGGTGGAGGGAGTCTGGTCTCATAACATGAAGAGTTCACCTCACTGTCTTCCATTGTTCTCCATACTGTAGGTGGAGGAGTCTGGTCTCATATCATGAAGAGTTCACCTCACTGTCTTCCACTGTTCTCCATACTGTAGGTGGAGGAGTCTGGTCTCATAACATGAGAGTTCACCTCACTGTCTTCCATTGTTCTCCATACTGTAGGTGGAGGAGTTCTGGTCTCATATCATGAAGAGTTCACCTCACTGTCTTCCATTGTTCTCCATACTGTAGGTGGAGGAGTCTGGTCTCATAACATGAAGAGTTCACCTCACTGTCTTCCATTGTTCTCCATACTGTAGGTGGAGGAGTCTGGTCTCATAAACCATGAAGAGTTCACATCACTGTCTTCCATTGTTCTCCATACTGTAGGTGGAGGAGTCTGGTCTCATATCATGAAGAGTTCACCTCACTGTCTTCCATTGTTCTCCATACTGTAGGTGGAGGAGTCTGGTCTCATATCATGAAGAGTTCACCTCACTGTCTTCCATTGTTCTCCATACTGTAGGTGGAGGAGTCTGGTCTCATAACATGAAGAGTTCACCTCACTGTCTTCCATGTTCTCCATACTGTAGGTGGAGGAGTCTGGTCTCATATCATGAAGAGTTCACCTCACTGTCTTCCATTGTTCTCCATACTGTAGGTGGAGGAGTCTGGTCTCATAACATGAAGAGTTCACCTCACTGTCTTCCATTGTTCTCCATACTGTAGGTGGAGGAGTCTGGTCTCATATCATGAAGAGTTCACCTCACTGTCTTCCATTGTTCTCCATACTGTAGGTGGAGGAGTCTGGTCTCATAACATGAAGAGTTCACCTCACTGTCTTCCATTGTTCTCCATACTGTAGGTGGAGGAGTCTGGTCTCATAACATGAAGAGTTCACCTCACTGTCTTCCATTGTTCTCCATACTGTAGGTGGAGGAGTCTGGTCTCATATCATGAAGAGTTCACCTCACTGTCTTCCATTGTTCTCCATACTGTAGGTGGAGGAGTCTGGTCTCATAACATGAAGAGTTCACCTCACTGTCTTCCATTGTTCTCCATACTGTAGGTGGAGGAGTCTGGTCTCATAACATGAAGAGTTCACCTCACTGTCTTCCATTGTTCTCCATACTGTAGGTGGAGGAGTCTGATCTCATAACATGAAGAGTTCACCTCACTGTCTTCCATTGTTCTCCATACTGTAGGTGGAGGAGTCTGGTCTCATAACATGAAGAGTTCACCTCACTGTCTTCCATTGTTCTCCATACTGTAGGTGGAGGAGTCTGGTCTCATATCATGAAGAGTTCACCTCACTGTCTTCCATTGTTCTCCATACTGTAGGTGGAGGAGTCTGGTCTCATATCATGAAGAGTTCACCTCACTGTCTTCCATTGTTCTCCATACTGTAGGTGGAGGAGTCTGGTCTCATATCATGAAGAGTTCACCTCACTGTCTTCCATTGTTCTCCATACTGTAGGTGGAGGAGTCTGGTCTCATATCATGAAGAGTTCACCTCACTGTCTTCCATTGTTCTCCATACTGTAGGTGGAGGAGTCTGGTCTCATATCATGAAGAGTTCACCTCACTGTCTTCCATTGTTCTCCATACTGTAGGTGGAGGAGTCTGGTCTCATAACATGAAGAGTTCACCTCACTGTCTTCCATTGTTCTCCATACTGTAGGTGGAGGAGTCTGGTCTCATAACATGAAGAGTTCACCTCACTGTCTTCCATTGTTCTCCATACTGTAGGTGGAGGAGTCTGGTCTCATATCATGAAGAGTTCACCTCACTGTCTTCCATTGTTCTCCATACTGTAGGTGGAGGAGTCTGGTCTCATAACATGAAGAGTTCACCTCACTGTCTTCCATTGTTCTCCATACTGTAGGTGGAGGAGTCTGGTCTCATATCATGAAGAGTTCACCTCACTGTCTTCCATTGTTCTCCATACTGTAGGTGGAGGAGTCTGGTCTCATAACATGAAGAGTTCACCTCACTGTCTTCCATTGTTCTCCATACTGTAGGTGGAGGAGTCTGGTCTCATAACATGAAGAGTTCACCTCACTGTCTTCCATTGTTCTCCATACTGTAGGTGGAGGAGTCTGGTCTCATATCATGAAGAGTTCACCTCACTGTCTTCCATTGTTCTCCATACTGTAGGTGGAGGAGTCTGGTCTCATATCATGAAGAGTTCACCTCACTGTCTTCCATTGTTCTCCATACTGTAGGTGGAGGAGTCTGGTCTCATAACATGAAGAGTTCACCTCACTGTCTTCCATTGTTCTCCATACTGTAGGTGGAGGAGTCTGGTCTCATAACATGAAGAGTTCACCTCACTGTCTTCCATTGTTCTCCATACTGTAGGTGGAGGAGTCTGGTCTCATAACATGAAGAGTTCACCTCACTGTCTTCCATTGTTCTCCATACTGTAGGTGGAGGAGTCTGGTCTCATATCATGAAGAGTTCACCTCACTGTCTTCCATTGTTCTCCATACTGTAGGTGGAGGAGTCTGGTCTCATAACATGAAGAGTTCACCTCACTGTCTTCCATTGTTCTCCATACTGTAGGTGGAGGAGTCTGGTCTCATAACATGAAGAGTTCACCTCACTGTCTTCCATTGTTCTCCATACTGTAGGTGGAGGAGTCTGGTCTCATATCATGAAGAGTTTACCTCACTGTCTTCCATTGTTCTCCATACTGTAGGTGGCAGAGGCAGGTCTGATCAGCCACCCTCCATGGAAGCTGAAGGTGATTCAGCTGTTTGAGACCCAGAGGGTCCGCCATGGTATGATGGCCCTGGGGCCCAGCGGAGCAGGAAAAACCACCTGCATTCACACCCTGATGAGAGCCATGACAGGTGAGAAACATCCCCATCAAAACACTGGACTTATTTGACCTTATTTACTTCCCCATGGCAGTCATACTGTCAGGCGGTGGGTGTAGCTGGTGCATGAAGTCAGGCGCAGGAGAGCAGAGATAAGTGAACAACGCACTTTAATAAAGGTAAATGCACAAAGTAACAAACCCAATGTGCGAACAAAAATAACGGTTGCCACTAAACACGGGTGAAACAGCACCCGGGAATAAAACAGCCGGAAACGTACTGACCTAATAATAAACAATCACCCACAAAGACATGGGGGAAACAGAGGTGAAACCAGGTGTGTGGGAAAACAAGACAACACAAATGGAAAATGAAAAATGGATCAGCGATGGCTAGAAGACCGGCGACGTCGACCGCCGAACTCCGCCCGAACAAGGAGAGGCATCGACTTCTTCAGAAGTCGTGACACATACTTAACTAAAAGCTGTGTTAAGTGAGTGTGTGTGTGTGTGTGTGTGTGTGTGTGTGTGTGTGTGTGTGTGTGTGTGTGTGTGTGTGTGTGTGTGTGTGTGTGTGTGTGTGTGTGTGTGTGTGTGTGTGTGTGTGTGTGTGTGTGTGTGTGTTTGCACCCACAGACTGCGGCCAGCCACACAGAGAGATGCGTATGAACCCCAAAGCGATCACCGCCCCTCAGATGTTTGGCCGTCTAGATGTATCTACCAATGACTGGACCGACGGCATCTTCTCTACCCTGTGGAGGAAGACCCTGAGAGCCAAGAAAGGTGAGACAGACACCTCTTATTTCATATTTTTATATATTGTGTGTTTTTGTTCTGCCTTGTTATTGTGAGTATTACATTGTTATTGATTATTGCATTGTTGGGTTTTGAGTTTGCGAGAAAGGCTTTTCACTGTACTTGTGCACGGGACATTAAAACTTGAAACTTGAAAGAAATACCCTGGACTTATACGGTCCTTGCTTTACACATTTTTTTTATTTATTTAACTAGGCAAGTCAGTTAAGAACAAATTCTTATTTACAATGACGGCCTACCAAAAGGCAAAGAGCCTCTTGCGGGACAGGGGCTGGGATTAAAAAAATATATATATTTTTTAAATATAGGAGAAAACACATCACGACAAGAGAGACACCACTACATAAAGAGAGACCTAAGACAACAACATAACAAGGCAGCAACACATGACAACACAGCATGGTAGCAACACAACATGACAACAACATGGTAGCAACACAACATGGCTGCAGCACAACATGGTAGCAGCACAAAACATGGTACAAACATTATTGGGCGCAGACAACAGCACAAAGGGCAAGTTTACTCAAGCATTAGACATGCTAGAGCATGAACCCACATACAGTACATACGGCATAGTCTCTATGGAATTCATGTAGAACAAAGGGGCAGATCATTTCCATGTGTTTTCAATATTCTCATATCTTTCTATTCATTTCCCTATCTTTTTTACTAAAAGTGATATTCTAATATGCTCTGATCTCCATAGTTGATTTTGATTAGTTTAATAAGCAGACTGGTCCTAATGTCTCTCTCCTCTGCAGGGGAGCACATCTGGATAGTACTAGATGGACCAGTAGATGCTATCTGGATAGAGAACCTCAACTCTGTACTGGATGACAACAGGACTCTGACCCTGGCCAATGGAGACAGGATCCCCATGGCCCCCAACTGCAAGATCGTGTTTGAGCCCCACAACATCGACAACGCCTCGCCTGCCACCGTGTCTCGTAACGGAATGGTGTTCATGAGCTCTTCTGTGCTCAACTGGAGCCCCATTCTGGAGGTGGGCACAGAACCTTCGCTCACTCTTTATCAGTGGATGAAAATGTGTGTGTGTGTACATCCGTGCATGCTTGTGTGTGTGCATCTTTGTCTATGTGTTTGTGTGTGTATATTTGTGTAAGTGTGTATCTTTGTCTGTGTGTGTATATTTGTGTATGTGTGTATCTTTGTCTGTGTATGTGTGTATCTTTGTCTGTGTGTGTATGTGTGTATCTTTGTCTGTGTGTGTATATTTGTGTATGTGTGTATCTTTGTCTCTGTGTGTATATTTGTGTATGTGCATATCTTTGTCTGTGTGTGTATATTTGTGTATGTGTGTATCTTTGTCTGTGTGTGTATCTTTGTCTGTGTGTGTATATTTGTATGTGTGCATGTGTGTATCTTTGTGTGTATCTTTGTCTGTGTGTGTATCTTTGTCTGTGTGTGTATCTTTGTGTATGTGTGTATCTTTGTGTGTATGTTTGTCTGTGTGTGTATCTTTGTGTGTGTGTGTATCTTTGTCTGTGTGTGTATATTTGTGTATGTGTGTATCTTTGTCTGTATCTTTGTCTGTGTGTTTATAATTGTGTATGTGTGTATCTTTGTCTGTGTGTGTATATTTGTGTATGTGTGTATCTTTGTCTACATGTATACATGTGTGTTTTGTCCCCATGCAGGGCTGGCTGAAGAAGCGTTCCCGTCAGGAGGGAGAGGTGCTGAGAGAGCTGTTCTCCTCTTCCTTCCCAGAGCTCTATCGGTTCACTGTTCGCTGTCTGGAGTACAAGATCGACATGCTGGAGGCCTTCGTCATCATGCAGAGCATCAACATGCTGCAGGGCCTCATCCCCGCCAAGGTAGGCACCTGAAACCTCCATACTCCAACCATATTAAAAACCCTGAGCTCTATGAATACTGTTGGAATGAATTGCCCCCACATTCCTCATAGAGACAAATTGGAATGTTCTAATACCTAAGTGATTTAATTAATCCTGTCATTGTGTTTCCTTAAGCACTATTTTCAATTACTGTTGGACTATAACTCTCTGGACTCTGCATCTATGTGAGGGTGGATTTCCCTTTACTGTAGATGACTGATTCATTTGAGCACCAAGTATGAAATCTAGTGGATATAAAGATGTAGAAGGGCTTTGGTACAGTATGTTGTGTTGATAGTGACTGTTGTTGTGTTCCAGGAGCAGTGTGGGGAGGTGTCCAGGCAGCATGTGGTGCGTCTCTATGTGTTTGCTCTCATGTGGAGCATCGGAGCTTTACTGGAGCTGGAAGACAGGAGGAAGATGGAGAGCTGGCTCCGTGGCAACGACAACATCCATCTGGACCTCCCAGATATACCATCAGACAGCGAGGACACCATGTTCGACTACCACGTCACTACAGACGGTGAGGGGTAGATGTTCAGTAGACAGTGTGGTGGCTAATTTCTGCATTACCAAATGAGGAGAGTTACAAACAAGTCAGAGTTATACTTAAAACTCCATCTTTAATAATTAAGATGCTTTTGCAAAAGCACTTGACCTTCAATGATACGCTATCTCTAATGAACCATTGAAAAGTGATTACACAAAAGTACAAAGATATTTTATACCCAAGATCCACCCCTCTCAACGTACATGACGAACAACAGATCTTAGGAACAGTTCACAAAGGTTAAGTTTTGTATGAAAGATATCTATAAAGCATAGCAGACAGCAACTGCTGTATCAACAGTGTTCATTGTATAGACCAGTATCTGGTCCTCCTACCCCAAACTGGAACTGTCTCTCCCTGGTACGGTATAGAACAGAACCATTAGCTCATCCAATGGCATAAATCAATTGACAACTCTAAATACTCCCATCTCAAGTAAACCCCCTCTTGACTCCACTCCTGGACAAGCTCACTGAGGGGAGTGACTTGCGCACAGACATTGTGGAGACAAATAATTGGTTCCCCATTAATCACGCCATCTCTTCACATGGTTTAACAATACATTCACATATGACAAGTATTTCACATAAGCATATTATGCAAATAAAACATCTTAATTATTATTGTTACCCAACTAATTCTGATTCATCCACCACAACAGACTCCACAAACTCACAACACACACTCAGTCCTCTTTTTACTGTTATGGAAGATACAGTGAACAAAAACGAAACACAACATCTAAAGTGTTGGTCCCATGTTTCATGAGCTGAAATAAAAGATCCCAGAAATGTTCCATATGCACAAAAAGCTTAAGTTTACATGTCTGTTAGTGAGCATTTCTCCTTTGCCAAGATAATCCATCCACCTAACAGGTGTGGTATATCAAGAAGCTGATTAAACAGCATGATCATTACACAGGTGCACATTGTGCCGGGGACAATAAAAGACCACTCTAAAATGTGCAGTTTTATCACACAACACAATGCCACGATGTCTCAAGTTTTGAGGGAGCGTGGAATTGGCATGATGACTGCAGGAATGCCAGAGCTGTTGCCAGAGAATTTAATATTCATACCATACTGTACCATAAGCCGCCTCCAATGTTGTTTTAGAGAATTTGGCAGTACGTCCAAACGGCCTCGCAACCGCATACCATGTGTAACCACGTCAGCCCAGGACCTTCTTATCCGGCTTCTTCACCTGCGGGATAGTCTGAGACCAGCCACCTGGACAGCTGATGAAAAATGTTTGCACAAACTGTCAGTAATCGTCTCAGGGAAGCTCATCTGAGTGCTTAACCAACTTCAAATGCTCACCTTCGGTGGCCACTGGCACACTGGAGAAGTGTGCTCTTCACGGATGAATCCCGGTTTCAACTGTAAAGTGCAGATGTCAGACAGCGTGTATGGCGTTGTGTGGGCGAGCGGTTTGCTGATGTCAGTGTTGTGAACAGAGTGCCCCATTGTGGCGGTGGGGCTTATAGTATGGGCAGGCATAAGCTATGGACAACGAACACAACTGCATTTTATCAATGGCAATTTGAATCCACAGAGATACTGTGACGAGATCCTGAGGCCCATTGTCGTGCCATTCATCCGCTGCCATCACCCCATGTTTCAGCATGATAATGCATGGCCCCATGTCGCAAGGATCTGTACACAATTCCTGGAACCTGAAAATGTCCCAGTTCTTCCATGGCCTACATACTCACCAGACATGTCAACCATTTAGCATGTGTGGGATGCTCTGGATCGACGTGTACAACAGCGTATTCCAGTTCCCGCCAATATCCAGCAACTTCGCACAGCTATTGAAGATGAGTGGGACAACATTCCACAGGCCCCAATCAACAGCCTGATCAACTCTATGCGAATGAGATATGTCGCACCGCATCTGGTTACACCAGATACTGACTGGTTTTCTGATCCACACCCCTCCTTTTTCTTTTAAAGGTATCTGTTACCAACAGATGGATATCTGTATTCCCAGTCATGTGAAATCCATAGATTAGGGCTTAATTAATTTATTTCAAATGACTGATTTGAAATAATCTGCAACTCAGGAAAATCTTTTAAATTGTTGCATGTTGCGTTTATATTTTTGTTCAGTGTAGATCATAAGATCATATTGATCTTTCACAGTGCTCTTGCTCAATTAAAAAGTCGGTGCATTGAAATATCACCATCAGATCTCTCATTAAACCATCAATATGCGTTAAATTCACCCGCACAGCTGATGTTGGGGTTACCTTAGTCCTGCTTGCTACCAGTCTTTCATGATATGTTCACCCTCCGGTGGGTATTATCATCAGAAAAAATGTTGTCCTTTTTGAACAAACTAAGGGTCATTTATCTATTTGACAGTCATTCCGTACAACTGAACTAAAGTATTTCGAGCTGAGGACATCATGGATGGTGAAAATTCCATCTGAGGACATCGTGGATGGTGAAAATTCCATCTGAGGACATCATGGATGGTGTTCATGATGCTCACATTATTTGTTTTTCAATGACTTATTATTGTATGTCCTCCTGTGTGTGCAGGTCACTGGGTCCACTGGAACACACGGGTGGAGGAGTACGTCTACCCATCAGACCTCACCCCAGAGTACGGATCCATCCTGGTCCCCAACGTAGACAATGTCCGCACTGACTTCCTCATCCAGACCATCGCCAAACAGGGCAAGGTGGGTGTCCATATTCACAAAGGGCCTCAGAGTAGTAGTGCTGATCTAGGATCAAGTCCCCTTTGTACACTATATATAGAAAAGTATGTGGACACCCCTTCAAATTAGTGGATTCGGCTATTTCAGTCACACCCATTGTTGACAGGTGTATAAAATTGAGCACACAGCCATGAAATCTCCATAGACAAACATTGGCAGTAAAATGGCCTTACGGAAGAGCTCAGTGACTTTCAACGTGGCACCGCCATAGCATGCCACCTTTCCAACAAGTTTGTCAACTGTAAGTGCTGTTATTGTGAAGTGGAAACGTCATGGAGCAAGAACGGCTCAGCCACGAAGTGGTAGGCTCCACAAGCTCACATAACGGGACCGCCCCGTGCTGAAGCGTATAGCTCGTAAAGATCGTTCTCTGTTGCAACACTCACTACTGAGTTCCAAGCTGCCTCTGGAACCAATGTCAGCACAATAACTGTTCGTCGGGAACTTCATGAAATGGAATTCCAAGGCCGAGCAGCCGAACACAAGCCAAGCGTCGGCTAGAGTGGTGTAAAGCTCACCACCAGTGGGCGGACACTAATCTGGGTTTGGCCGAATGCATAATGCCAACTGTAAAGTTTGGTGGAGGAGGAATTATGGTCTGAGGCTGTTTTTCATGGTTTGGGCTCAGCCCCTTAGTTCCAGTGAAGGGAAATCTTAACGCTACAGCATACAATGACATTCTAGACGATTCTGTGCTTCCAACTTTGTGGTAAAAGTTTGGGGAAGGCTCTTTCCTGTTTCAGCATGACAATGCCCTCGTGCACAAAGCAAGGTCCATACAGAAATGGTTTGTTGAGATCGGTGTTGAAGAACCTGACTGTGCTACATGGAGTCCTGACCTCAACCCCATCGATCACCTTTGGGATGAATTGGAATGCCGACTGCAAGCCAGGCCAAATCGCCCAACATGTTGCAGCAATGTTCCAAAATCGAGTGGAAAGCATTCCCAGAAGAGTGGAGGCTGTTATAGCAGCAAAGGGGGACCAACTCCATATTAATGCCAATGGTTTTGGAATGAAATGTTCAATGAACAGGTGTCCACATACTTTTGGTCATGTAGTGTATATACAGTGCATTCAGAAATTATTCAGTCCACTTACCCTTTTCCACATTTTGTTACGTTACAGCCTCATTCTAAAATGTATTAAATTGATTGTTTTCCTCATCAATCTACACACAATACCCCATAATGACAAAGCGAAAAGAGGTTTTTAGAATTTTTTACCAATGTATTAAAACAGTAAAACAGAAATACCTTATTTACTTAAGTATTCAGACCTTTTGCTATGAGACTCGAAATTGAGCTCAAGTGCATCTTGTTTCCATTTATCATCCTTGAGATTTTTCTACAACTTGATTGTAGTCCACCTGTGGTATATTAAATTGATTGGACATTATTTGGAAAGGCACACATCTGTTTATATAAGGTCCGGCAAAAACCAAGCCATGAGGTCGAAGGAATTGTCCGTAGAGCTCAGAGACAGGATTGTGTCGAGGCACAGGTCTGGGGAAGGGTACCAAAAAATGTCTGCAGCATTGAAGGTCCTCAAGAACACACTGACCTCTATCATTCTTAAATGGAAAAAGTTTGGAACCGCCAAGAGTCTTCCTAAGAGCTGGCTGTCCGGCCAAACTGAGCAATCAGGGGAGAAGGGCCTTGGTCAGGGAGGTGACCAAGAACCCGATGGTCACTGACAGAGCTCCAGAGTTCCTCTGTGGAGATGGGAGAATCTTCCAGAAGGACAACCATCTCTGCAGCACTCCACCAATCAGGCCTTTATGGTAGAGTGGCCAGACGGAAGCCACTCTTCAGTAAAAGGCACATGACAGCCCGCTTGGAGATTGCCAAAAGGCATCTAAAGGACTCTCAGACCATGAGAAACAAGATTTTCTGGTCTGATAAAACCAAGATTGAACTCTGGCACCATCTCTACGGTGAAGCATGGTGCTTGCAGCATCATGCTGTTGGGATGTTTTTCACCGGCAGGGACTGGGAGACTAGTCAGGATCGAGGGAAAGATGAACGGAGCAAAGCACAGAGAGATCCTTGTAGAAAAACCTGCTCCAGAATGCTCAGGACCTCAGACCCTAAGCACACAGCCAAGACAACGCAGGCGTGGCTTCAGGACAAGTCTCTGAATGTCCTTGAGTGGCCCAGCCAGAGCCCGGACTTGAACCCGATCGATCATCTTTGGAGAGACTTGAAAATAGCTGTGCAGCGACGCCCCCATCCAACCTGACAGAGCTTGAGAGGATCTGCGGAGAAAAATGGGAGAAACTCCCCAAATACAGATGTGCCAAGCTTGTAGTGTCATACCCACAAAGAATCAAGGCTGTAATCACTGCCAAAGGTGCTTCAACAAAGTACTGAGTAAAGGGTCTTCATACTTAAGTAAATTTAATATTTCAGTTTTCATTTTTAATACATTTGCAAAAATAAAAAATAAACTGTTTTGCTTTGTTTTTATGGGGTATTGGGTCCATTTTAGAATAAGGCTGTAATGTAACAAAATGTGGAACAAGTGAAGGGGTCTGAATACTTTCTGAATTTACTGTATATTCTTATTATAATCTAAACTTGTCCTATATCAGCAATCCTGTTCTGAGTGGACACGTATTGTTAATTTGGCTTGTATGTGGAGGATAAATTACCCCCTAGCCATGTAATCTTGGTCAGATCCTCAAGAGTAATCCCTTCCTCGTTTTGTCACAGGCTGTGTTGTTGATCGGAGAGCAAGGCACAGCCAAGACCGTCATCATCAAGGGATACATGTCAAAGTACGACCCCGAAACTCACATGGCCAAGAGTCTCAACTTTTCCTCCGCCACAACTCCACCCATGTTCCAGGTATTACACCTACAAAACAACACCACATACTTCCTGCTCTTTATTCTAACTTTTCAGGTTTTAGATGGGTAGGACTTTCTAAGATCAGTTGTGAATGAATGAAATGTTTTCCAGTCACTTGTCAGAAAGTTTATCTGACTACTTCAGGTCTATGCGCCATTTATTTACAGTAACATTACTTCAAATGTGTGTTTTGTTCCTTTATTCACTGTCTGTAAAGATGAAACACTCAGCCCATCTCTTTCTTTCTTTCCAGCGGACTGTGGAAAGCTATGTGGACAAGCGGATGGGCACCACCTACGGCCCTCCTGCAGGGAAGAAGATGTCCGTCTTTGTGGATGACATCAACATGCCAGTCATCAACGAATGGGGAGATCAGGTCGGACTCAAACTCAGCACTCGTTAAATCACCATAGCGAAAGGCCAAAAATTACAATTTTCCCATTTGTTTTCTTGGGAAACCTTACCAAATGAAATTGCAATCCGAGAGTGTACAGCTTATTCTGCCTTTTTACCTAATTTCCTAATTTGACTCACCCCGTTTTAGGTCACCAATGAGATAGTCCGCCAGCTGATGGAACAGAACGGGTTCTTCAATCTGGAGAAGCCGGGGGAGTTCACCAATATAGTGGACATCCAGTTCCTGGCAGCGATGATCCACCCAGGGGGAGGCCGCAACGACATCCCACAGAGACTGAAGAGGCAGTTCTCCATCTTCAACTGCACCCTGCCCTCCAACGCATCCATCGACAAGATATTTGGTGGGTTTGGCTCCTTAAAAACTCTGGAATTGCATCTGTGTGGAGACTCTGACCATGTAATTTGAGTTACCTGTACTACTTCTCATCCATTGACACTGGGCTTGTTTGAATTTTGACTATATGAGATATCTATATATACATATATAATTACACCATTATATATATCTCTCAATAAAAGCACTATTTTCTTTAACTTATTTACCTCAATGCTTCGCCCACCTTCATGTCGTCAACCACTTTTCCCCTTTTCCCCTCACCTCATTCCTTTCCCTGACCAGGAGTCATCGGGACAGGACACTACTGTGCCCGGCGAGGCTTCACAGAAGAGGTGCGTGGAACTGTGACCAAGCTGGTGCCGATGACCCGTCGGCTGTGGCAAATGACCAAGGTCAAGATGCTGCCCACTCCGGCCAAGTTCCACTACATCTTCAACCTCAGAGACTTGTCCAGAGTCTGGCAGGGCATGCTCAACCCAAATGCTGAGTTGGTCAACTCTCTTACTGTGAGTCCATTAAAACTTCTAAAGAGAATTTCCGGTAACACTTTATTTGGATAGTCCATCTGTAGATGCGCTACAGACTATCAGTAATATTTCAACTATCAACTAACCCTAAACTTAACCCTTACCCTAACCCTTATTCTAAACCTAACCCTTACTGTAACCTTAGCAAGCAGCTGCTTATCAACAGATAGTTTGTTGATAGTATGACATGCTCTACAGATGGACTGTCCAGACTATTCAAATAAAGTGTGACTGAATTTCCTCTTGAAATACATCAGTCAATCCAATACAACTAGAGGAATACATATCAAAAGGTGTCTCACTGGATCCAAAGGTCTGAATGAAATGATGTCCTAAGTTACAGTAAGATTCTAGACATTTAATCAGCAGTCGTTCTGTGAATGTAGACTTAACATTTCCATGAGATAAAGTTTGTTTTATTTTGACCCTGTATGCTGTAGGTGTTGCTTCAGCTGTGGAAGCATGAGTGTAAGCGTGTGATCGCGGACCGGTTCACCATGCCAGAAGATGTAGCCTGGTTCGACAGGGCCCTGGCCAAGCTCGTAGAGGAGGAGCTAGGAGAGGAAGAGAGGGCTGTGGTCGACTTCGGAGTAGACGGCTACTTTGTTGACTTCCTAAGAGATGCTCCTGAAGCTACAGGTATAGCCAGAGTACCAGGTCCTGTATAGCCTCTTCACATACATACACTGTATCTATACCATGATCCTGCATGAGATAAGTCATTTACAGTTTCTGTACCCATATTGTCTATATTAAATATGTGCTGTATTTTTCTACCTTGTATTAAGGATTCAATCAGTACATTCTAAGATGGTGTGTTTAGCTTTATTATTATGTTGTAGACACTGCAGTTTAAAGGTGAATTGCAGGTTATGTGAATAAATACAATAATTTTATTATAATGATATTACATGAATATATACAATAATAAATACAAAATAAATGTTTTATTTAAATTCATAGTGCTTCAATATTGCCAAACCAAGAAAAACTAGCTGCGTGCTACATTAGCAGAGAGCTGGATCATTTGAATGAATAATCTGGCATTGACAATGACTCCATTTTTCCCACCAGGTGAGGAGCCAGAGGATACAGACTTTGAGATGCCCAAGGTGTACGAGCCCATCGAGTCACTTGAGAGCCTGATGGACAGGCTCAACATATTCCTTGGCCAGTACAACGAGAGCATCAGAGGAGCTGGCATGGACATGGTGTTCTTCAGAGATGCTATGATACACCTTGTCAAGGTAGAGGGAAACTGTCATTATGTTCACCTATAGGTGTTTATGAGCAATTATTACAGTGCATTGTGTATAGATCATAAGGTATTATAAACATGCTTATATCACATTACAAAGAGGGTCTTCATAAAAAGTATTACTAAACATTCACATTGGAAGCTTTTGAAAGGCTTAGCTATCTTAAAGTCAGTCACCAATGAGTGTACGCATCAAATCACTTGATATAAGAACGGAAAAAGAAGGATTCTCTCCCTGTCTGTCTGTCTGTCTGTCTGTCTGTCTGTCTGTCTGTCTGTCTGTCTGTCTGTCTGTCTGTCTGTCTGTCTGTCTGTCTGTCTGTCTGTCTGTAGATCTCCAGGATCATCCGCACCCCCAGAGGGAATGCCCTTCTAGTAGGAGTGGGGGGATCAGGCAAGCAGAGCCTGACTAAACTGGCTTCCTTCATCGCCGGCTACAAGACCTTTCAGATCACACTAACACGGTACAGACACACCCTCCAATGTCTATACTAGCATACTACTACATACTTCATACTAAGTAGTATGCTAGGAAGGGCATTGGAACAGACACGGTCTCATACAGTCCCTTTGCAACTGTAACAGGTGTTTGTATTGAACGTGGTCATGCAGTTCTGTTGTCCTCCTGTAGATGGTAGCTTTGCTTGCATTTCTGCAAGTGCACAGTGACTCTGCCAATTTGTCTTTCCTCAATTCCTCACGACCCCTATCCTCGCCTCCTTCTCGAAACGCATTGGAGGAATGGAGGATATACGCATTGTGAAAAATGTGTATTTTCACACCTTCGCTATCACCTGTGTTCTGTCCTCAGTTCGTACAACACTGCTAACCTGATGGAGGATCTGAAGGGTCTGTACAGGACAGCAGGCCAGCAGGGAAAAGGCATCAGCTTCATCTTCACTGACAACGAGATCAAGGACGAGTCTTTCCTGGAGTACATGAATAATGTGTTATCATCAGGAGAGGTCTGCACATTGATCACATGAACACAAGTAAAACATTAGAGCATTTTCAAGAAGTTGTGTCAATCTGTGTTTGAGAAAACAATATCGCACTCCATTATAAGATAACTGTTGTTGTATATTGTGCTGACTTCTCAGGTGTCGAACTTGTTTGCTCGAGACGAAATTGACGAGATCATCAGTGACCTCATATCAGTCATGAAAAGAGAGTTTCCTCGGCGACCACCGACCAATGAGAACCTCCATCACTACTTTATGAGCAGGGTCAGACAGAACCTACACGTGGTTCTCTGCTTCTCTCCTGTTGGGGAAAAGTTCCGGAACAGAGCCCTGAAGTTCCCTGCCCTCATCTCCGGCTGCACCATGGACTGGTTCAGCCGCTGGCCCAAAGATGCTCTGATCGCAGGTGTGTGTGTGTATGTGTGTGTCCGTTGGTGTCCGTTTGTAGGTATGCATGTGTTTTCGTCTCTGTGTATGCACACATACAGTATAAATGTATACTGCACACTTTAATAATGATTTGCTTCAATCTCCAATCTGTTTACTCTCCAGTGTCAGAGCACTTCCTGTCCACCTATGACATTGACTGTTCGACCGTGGTGAAGGGGGAGGTGGTGCAGTGTATGGGCTCCTTCCAGGACGGCGTGGCAGAGAAGTGTGTAGATTACTTCCAGCGGTACCGCCGCGCCACGCACGTCACTCCCAAGTCCTACCTCTCCTTCATCCAGGGATACAAGACCATCTATAAGGAGAAGCACTCCGAGGTGCAGACACTGGCACACAGGTAATTATAGTACTTCCTTACTCTTTTAATGCTCTTCGTTCCTATGTGGAACATGCGGCTTCACAGTACACCATGGTCTAAAAAAATGGTAGATGTTTATCACAGCATTTATATATCGTAATGCTGTGTGTCTATCACATGATTTAATATAATACTAGTATTATATAGTATTCTATATACCAATATATGGTGTACACTGTACTATATTACTCTTAGTATTCTGCCTTTCAGTCATCCTTTTACTCATTAATATGTGTTCAAGAAAGATTAGACCGAACTTACCTGGTATACTTGTATAATACAATGATTGCTGATCCCATTCTGTTTCTCCATCAGGATGAACACAGGTCTTCAGAAGCTGAAGGAGGCCTCTGTGTCTGTAGCATTACTCAGCAAAGAGCTGGAGGTCAAAGAGAAGGAGCTGCAGATCGCCAACGAGAAGGCAGACATGGTGTGTGTGTGTGTGTGTGTGTGTGTGTGTGTGTGTGTGTGTGTGTGTGTGTGTGTGTGTGTGTGTGTGTGTGTGTGTGTGTGTGTGTGTGTGTGTATGCTACTCCTCTATCTCTTGTTTCCCAGCAACAGACTTACCAAATATCAATACCAGAACTTTGAAGTGTACATATACTGAACAAACATATAAACGCAACATTCAAAGGTTTTACTAAGTTACAGTTCATATAAGGAAATTAGTCAATTTGGAGGGCAATTTGGAAATTAGTCAATTTAGAGGGCATTGGTTGCCAGGCCCACCCACTGGGGAGCCAGGCCCAGCCAATCAGAATTAGTTTTTCCCAACAAAAGGGCTTTATTACAGACAGAAATAGTCCTCAACACCCCCACACCCCCACCCCACCCCCTCAGACATCCCCCAGGTGAAGAAGCTGGATGTGGAGGTCCTGGGCTTGCATGGTTAAGATTGTGAAGCCGGTTGGACGTACTGCCTAATTCTCTAAAATGCAGCTTATTAACATTAAATTCTCTGGCAACAGCACAAGGTGCACCTGTTTGATCATTCTGTTTAATCAGCTTCTTGGTATGCCACACCTGTCAGGTGGCTAGATTAACTTGGCAAGGAGAAATGTTCACTAACATAGACGTAAACAAATTTGTGCTCAAGATTTGAGAGAAATGATAAAAATACAAAATAAACTTTATTTCAGTTCATACAACATGGGACCAACACTCTTCATATTGCATATTAACTGTTGCTTATGCAAACCAAAAGATGCAGCTCACTTCCAGTCTCTCTTGTGATGGTTTGTTGTGTCTCAGGTGTTGAAGGTGGTGACAGTGAAGGCCCAGGCAGCAGAGAAGGTCAAGGTGGAGGTCCAGAAGGTCAAGGATAAGGCTCAGGCCATAGTAGACAGCATCTCTGCTGACAAGGCCTTCGCTGAGGAGAAGCTGGAGGCTGCCAAGCCAGCCCTGGAGGAGGCTGAGGGTGCACTACAGGTCTGTTGGGGGGGGGGGGGGGGGGGGGGTCCATTTTACTACCCAAAAACGGAATCAGTTTTGACAAATGTATTTGACCCAAGTCTTGTCCTTCAACGTCAGGGGTGGGCAACATACGAGCCCATCCATAGTGGCCCAGGGGAGGTTGGAGTAAAAACATGTTTTATGATTATCTTGGGTTAAAAAACACTCCAGGCCACTCTTGAATGCCAAACTATATAGAAAGTATGTAAAAAATATAATGGACCTATATGTTCTAAAATAACTGCCCTTTTTCTATGCCGCAAATTGCCCTCCGCTGTATTTTGAAATCCCGACGTGGCCCTCGAGCTGAAATGATTGCCCACCCCTGCTCAACGTGGTAGTTCTCTCTCGCTACATCAGGTGAGAATATTTAATGAACGCTCCCTCAGTTACTCATGTCGTTGTATTCCTTCCTCATGTATTCATCAGACCATCAAGCCGTCGGACATTGCCACGGTGCGGACTCTGGGTCGGCCTCCCCACCTCATCATGAGGATCATGGACTGTGTTCTGCTGCTGTTCCAGAGGAGGGTGAACACGGTGAAGATCGACCCGGAGAAGAACTGCACCATGCCCTCCTGGCAGGAGTCCCTCAAACTCATGACTGCTGGGAACTTCCTGGGCAGTCTGCAGGTAGGAAACAGATGGCCACTGTCTAAGTTATATTAATTAGGTAAGCAAATAAAATATTAGTGTGCAGGTACAACATTTTTACATTACATTTTAGTAATTTAGCAGACGCTCTTATCCAGAGCGACTTACAGTAGTGAATGCATACATTTCATACATTTTTTTCCCCGTACTGGTCCCCCGTGGGAACAACATCTACATCCTGTAATCAGACTACACTGTGCATTTCTACAGTAACATACTACACTATAGACACTACACTACAGGCATATATGACCAGGAAATCAACTTCAGTGGTGATGAAATGGCAGCTTGCTTTGAGATCTCCGGCTCTGTTGTCTCTCTCTAACAGCAATTCCCCAAAGACAGTATCAATGAGGAGATGGTGGAGCTACTGCTGCCCTACTTCAACATGCCAGACTACACCCTGGAGACGGCCAAGCGCGTGTGTGGAAACGTGGCTGGTCTGGCCTCCTGGACCAAAGCCATGGCCTCCTTCTTCTCCATCAACAAGGAGGTTCTCCCATTAAAGGTGGGCCTAACCCAGGTGGTGTTGTGTAACACTACCCGCCTCTCTGATAACCTTTGACATGTGTACCACAAACTTGCTAATTGATTTCTTGTTTCCAGTACATTTTGTTGTCCCTGAGTGTCCAGTTAATATTTGATAGTGTACTTACCTCTTAGGCTAACCTGGCAGTGCAGCAGAACCGGCTGGCCATAGCCAACATAGACCTGCAGACGGCCCAGGCAGAGCTGGATGACAAGCAGGCAGAGCTGGATGTGGTCCAAGCAGAGTATGAGAAGGCCATGCTGGAGAAACAGGTACTGAACACCTCTTATCTCAATGCCTTATATTAAAAAATAAATACAAATATTCTGTTAAAAACAGATATTCTCTCTCTCTCTCTGCCTCTCTCTCAGACTCTGTTGGAGGATGCTGAACGCTGCAGACACAAGATGCAGACGGCCTCTAGCCTCATCAGTGGTCTGGCTGGAGAGAAGGAGCGCTGGACAGAGCAGAGCAAAGAGTTTGCCGCCCAGACCAAGCGCCTTGTAGGTCCGTTCATTCAACCCTTTTTTCTCCGCCATTTTTACAGTAATAACAGGACTAACTTTCCCAAAAGCTTCGTATGACCTTTTGTCCATTGTCTACAATTTTCGACATCTTATTTTTGGGGGGAGATGCTCTGGTTGCTTCTGTACCATATTTTTCAATGTGTATTAGTATTTTATCTGTAGTTATGCTATACAGTAGGATGGAGGCGTGAACCAACCTATTTGTGCTTACTTCCTGGTTCAGGTGACGTCTTATTGGCCACGGCCTTTCTGTCCTACTCCGGCCCCTTCAATCAGGAGTTCCGGAACCTTCTCCTGACCAACTGGCAGAGGGAGATGAAGACCAGACACATCCCGTTCGGGAACAACCTCAACCTGACCGAGATGCTGATCGACACACCCACGGTCAGCGAGTGGAACCTTCAGGGCCTGCCCAACGATGACCTCTCCATCCAGAACGGAATCATCATCACCAAGGCCTCACGCTTCCCTCTCCTCATAGACCCTCAGACCCAGGGCAAGATCTGGATAAAAAATAAAGAATCCAGGAATGAGCTGCAGGTTGGACTGCATTCATTTTCACACTATTCTCTCTCATAACTATGCCCTCCCATTGTCCAGCCGATAGATTTTGTATGTTTCTGAACAGCGGTTACACTAGCCTTAGGCCTAACTAACCTTTGGATCTGTCAGATCTTCCTTATTGGTAAAAAACTCTGTGTAATGCTGTGTCAGTAATGAGACATTTCTGTGGTTCCCAGATCACCTCCCTGAACCACAAGTACTTCAGGAACCACCTGGAGGACAGCCTGTCTCTGGGGCGCCCCCTACTGATCGAGGACGTAGGGGAAGAGCTGGACCCGGCACTGGACAACGTACTGGAGAAAAACTTCATCAAGACGGGCTCCACTTATAAGGTATGTACTATTATCCTAACCACATTATCAATCATCACATTATCAAATGAAACACATTATCGTTTGGGGTTATTCTCTGGGGCTATTCTCTCTAATATAATACATAGAGTGCAAAATGTGTCAATGTTGTTATTGACATAACCTTGTTCGGTTCAATGTTCTCTACCTATATAGTACTCTAAATACCCCAATTCATGTTGTTAAGTTCATAAGAATACAATATAAAAATCGCTGACACAATTCAAACCAATGAGGGTTCAAAACTTTAAAGCCAATTATCTCAGAATCATCTTTTTGCAAATAGAACGTTGTAGTTGCAAGCTCTCGACATTTATGTGGCCTATGTGCTTTATTTACTCTTATAACAGTTACAGCGGGCAAACATTTGCTTGGTACGTTTTTCTGGTTGCAAACGACGTCAGGAACATATGTCATAATCCCGTTCCGCAGGATTGAACGTTTTGGAACGTTCAGATAGAAATAGGCTACAAAGATCAAATATGCCTCTCTGACATGTAGAATGAGGAATCTATTCATGGCATTTCTATCTGCAACGTTCAAGAATGTTTGGCAACTGAACATGGCCTTGGTCTGCTTAATCTGGACAACGACTTTTGTCTCAATGGAGTGGTTTGTGAATGAATTCTGATGTAACCAGTGGAACCACATTGGCTTTCTCCCTTCATGACTGTCTTTCTCTCTTCATAACTGTCTTTCTCCCTTCATGACTGTCTTTCTCCCTTCATGACTGTCTTTCTCTCTTCATAACTGTCTTTCCCCCTTCATGACTGTCTTTCTCCCTTCATAACTGTCTTTCTCCCTTCATGACTGTCTTTCTCCCTTCATGACTGTCTTTCTCCCTTCATGACTGTCTTTCTCCCTTCATGACTGTCTTTCTCCCTTCATGACTGTCTTTCTCCCTTCATGACCATCTTTCTCACTTCCTGCACCAGGTGAAAGTGGGAGACAAGGAGGTGGATGTGATGAGGGGGTTCCGTCTTTATGTGACGACCAAGCTCCCCAACCCAGCGTACACCCCAGAGATCAGCGCCCGCACCTCCATAATAGACTTCACTGTCACCATGAGGGGTCTGGAGGACCAGCTGCTGGGACGGGTTATCCTCACTGAGAAACAGGTCAGGAACCACGTCCAATCATATGCTTATGAAATCATGGATAAAAACATTTGAATGTATCAATAAAAGGTCATTTTGTTGTCGTTGTTTAATAGTGAGCCTTTATTAGTATTGTACATAATGACCGTGACCACCCAAATGCACTGAATCAAATGAACACAGAGAGCATGAACCCAGCCAGGTCTGTATGCAGAGAAGTGTTAAAAGACCTGAAAAATGACCCCCAAAATCAGTGTCTGTCTGAATGGTGTGCCTGTTTATCTCTTGTTGTTGGTCTGAACTCTCATGTTCTGAGCTGTGTCTGACCGGTGTTTCTGCCTGTTGGAGAAGGTGTATACGGACCTGCTGGAGGATGTGACGGCCAACAAGAACATTAGTGTCTGAACAGTGCTCTTATCTATCCCTGTTATATCTAGGAGTTGGAGAAAGAGCGCACAGACCTGCTGGAGGATGTGACGGCCAACAAGAGGAAGATGAAAGAGCTGGAGGACAACCTGCTGTATCGTCTGACCTCTACCCAGGGTTCCCTGGTGGACGACGAGAGCCTCATCATCGTCCTGGGCAACACCAAGCGCACCGCCGAGGACGTCACACAGAAACTACAGATCTCAGCCGAGACCGAGATCCAGATCAACACCGCTAGAGAAGAGTACAGACCTGGTGAGTTGGTTGTACTGTGGTTAGGGTAGTTATTCTCAGTACAGACCTGGTGAGTTGGTTGTACTGTGGTTAGGGTAGAGTTATACTCGGTACAGACCTGGTGAGTTGGTTGTACTGTGGTTAGGGTAGTTATTCTCGGTACAGACCTGGTGAGTTGGTTGTACTGTGGTTAGGGTAGAGTTATACTCGGTACAGACCTGGTGAGTTGGTTGTACTGTGGTTAGGGTAGTTATTCTCAGTACAGACCTGGTGAGTTGGTTGTACTGTGGTTAGGGTAGAGTTATACTCGGTCCAGACCTGGTGAGTTGGTTGTACTGTGGTTAGGGTAGAGTTATTCTCAGTACAGACCTGGTGAGCTGGTTGTACTGTGGTTAGGGTAGTTATTCTCGGTACAGACCTGGTGAGTTGGTTGTACTGTGGTTAGGGTAGAGTTATTTTTGGTATAGACCTGGTGAGTTGGTTGTACTGTGGTTAGGGTAGTTATTCTCGGTACAGACCTGGTGAGTTGGTTGTACTGTGGTTAGGGTAGAGTTATACTCGGTACAGACCTGGTAAGTTGGTTGTACTGTGGTTAGGGTAGTTATTCTCAGTACAGACCTGGTGAGTTGGTTGTACTGTGGTTAGGGTAGAGTTATTCTCAGTATAGACCTGGTGAGTTGGTTGTACTGTGGTTAGGGTAGAGTTATACTCGGTACTGACCTGGTGAGTTGGTTGTACTGTGGTTAGGGTAGAGTTATACTCGGTACAGACCTTGTGAGTTGGTTGTGCTGTGGTTAGGGTAGAGTTATTCTCGGTACAGACCTGGTGAGTTGGTTGTACTGTGGTTAGGGTAGAGTTATTCTCGGTACAGACCTGGTGAGTTGGTTGTACTGTGGTTAGGGTAGAGTTATTCTCGGTCCAGACCTGGTGAGTTGGTTGTACTGTGGTTAGGGTAGAGTTATTCTCGGTACAGACCTGGTGAGTTGGTTGTACTGTGGTTAGGGTAGAGTTATACTCGGTACAGACCTGGTGAGTTGGTTGTACTGTGGTTAGGGTAGAGTTATTCTCGGTACAGATCTGGTGAGTTGGTTGTACTGTGGTTAGGGTAGAGTTATTCTCGGTACAGACCTGGTGAGTTGGTTGTACTGTGGTTAGGGTAGAGTTATTCTCGGTACAGACCTGGTGAGTTGGTTGTACTGTGGTTAGGGTAGAGTTATACTCGGTACAGACCTGGTGAGTTGGTTGTACTGTGGTTAGGGTAGAGTTATTCTCGGTCCAGACCTGGTGAGTTGGTTGTACTGTGGTTAGGGAAGAGTTATTCTCGGTACAGACCTGGTGAGTTGGTTGTACTGTGGTTAGGGTACTTATTCTCGGTACAGACCTGGTGAGTTGGTTGTACTGTGGTTAGGTTAGAGTTATTCTCGGTACAGACCTGGTGAGTTGGCTGGGTTGTATTGTACCGGTTTGTTTTAGGGGTCAAAACATTTTGGGCTCTTTATTGATTGGCTGACCAACCAATCACAGTGCTCTGGTGGATAGCAACTGGCACTAACCACCTTGTGTTGACTGTTCTTTAGGAGCAATCTATTCCTCACACTTTTCCAGTGGCAAGTTTGTTTGAGCAGAGCTGGATGTATGATAATATAGAATGAGCATTGTCTGTCGCTCACTGTCAGCCTGTGTGTTATTGTGCTGTTACAGTGGCCACCAGAGGCAGCATCCTGTACTTCCTCATCACTGAGATGTCCATGGTTAACGTCATGTACCAAACGTCACTACGACAGTTCTTGGGAATCTTTGACCTCTCTCTGGCCAGGTACAGTAGTAATACACTTTTTCTCATACTGAATAACATATATTTGTATTTATGTATTTCATTTGAATTGTTGGTCCTCAGATGTGGTTCAGTCATTTTATGTAAACATTGAATGATTAGTGAATTGATAAGTTACACTGGGGGATTTGTGGTTTTGCATAACCTTTTGTGTAGTTGTAGGAGTCGCCTGATTCTTGAAGTATAATATCTGAAACCATAGCAACAGTTATATTTTAATATTAACATAATAACCATCTCACTATGCCTTCTGAACAGATCAACCAAAAGTCCAATTACCAGCAAGCGAATAGCGAACATCATTGAGCACATGACCTTTGAGGTGCACAAGTATGCAGCCAGGGGTCTGTATGAGGAGCACAAATTCCTGTTTACCCTCCTGCTGACGCTGAAGATCGACATGCAGAGTAACCGCGTGAAACACGCAGAGTTTCTTACCCTCATTAAAGGTGTGAAACAAACTCCGTCCTCCAATTAATTCCACCAATCTGTAGTCCACAGTTAATTCAGCCATTGCTGAAATGTTGAATAGCAAAATGTTGTTCATTGCTCACAGACCATTGACTTGGAAAGAACATCCTCTGTCTGTCCTATGCAGGAGGTGCCTCTCTGGATCTGAAGGCTTGCCCCCATAAGCCTGCCAAGTGGATCTTAGACATGACTTGGCTCAATCTGGTGGAGCTCAGTAAACTGTGGCAGTTCTCGAATATCCTTAATCAGGTGTGTTCCCCATGCGGTGCTTTGTTACACTGCTACTTCATGTTGTCCCACTCTCTAATACCCTCCCTCAATAAGTCTGTTTCATGGCCCCCTCACTCTGGTAAACCCCCCTATTCATTGTAGTGATTACAGTGCTCCTTTTACTCCGCTGAGCTCTGTCACATATGGCATTGAACTAGTCATTGTACTGAGCTGTGTGTGTGTCTGTCCAGATCTGTCGTAATGAGAAGCAGTGGAAGGCATGGTTTGATAAGGAGGCCCCTGAGGAGGAGGTGATCCCTAATGCCTATGACCAGAGCCTGGACTGTTTCCACCGCCTGCTGCTCATACGCTCCTGGTGCCCAGACAGGACCATCGCACAGGTACACCGGTAACTCTCATTGAATGATTAAGTAATTAATCAATCAATCAATCCGAGACATAATACTTTATGAAATGTCTTTTCTTTTTGGCATTTTCATCAAAGCTTTGGACTGAGTTTTAGAGTGTATTTCTAATGCATATTGCTTGAATCTAGTAGCAGGTGACTTTTTAACTCATGCTTTACCTGTTATCCTCCAGGCCCGTAAGTACATCATGGACTCGATGGGAGAGAAGTATGCAGAGGGAGTGATCCTGGACCTGGAGAAGACGTGGGAGGAGTCAGACCCCCGGACCCCGCTCATCTGCTTCCTGTCCATGGGCTCAGACCCCACCGACTCCATCATCGTCCTGGGGAAGAGGCTGAAGATAGAGACGCGCTATGTCTCCATGGGCCAGGGACAGGAGGTCCACGCACGCAAGCTGCTCCAGCAGACCATGGTCAACGTGAGTCCTGAACTCAGCATTACAGTACACACTGACTGGACTCCTAACAGTCAAATAATTATCCTCGTCCCCAGGCTATTGTGCTTAGTGAGGAATTCTGGGGAGCGAAACTAACTTATTAGGAATCAGCGTTCTGCCATGAATTGTGGTCCATGTCATCTCATTTGTAATCAGATTGGGAATTCAAATTGCGATAGGGATGGAATATGAATTGAAATTGAACCATGGTGTTAATGAAAATGGATGTGATTGATTTAGACTGTATTAGACTGTATTAAAAATGAAATGGACTAACACCACATACATTTCCCTCACATTATGAATTTAATTACGTAAGGACATTAGTAATGAATTACTCTCCCAATATGGACAACTAACTATGTATTATATTATTTTCTATTTTATCCCAAATGCACACACACAGGGTGGCTGGGCCTTGCTCCAGAACTGCCACCTGGGCCTGGACTTCATGGATGAGCTGATGGATACTGTGACAGAGACAGACGCCGTCCATGAGACCTTCCGCCTGTGGATTACTACAGAGGCCCACAAACACTTCCCCATCACACTGCTGCAGATGTCCAACAAGTTCACTAATGAGCCTCCACAGGGACTGAAGGCAGGGCTGAAGAGGACTTATGGAGGTGGGTCACACCACAGTTCACACATACATATGCATGCATGTGTACGCACCTACACAAACACACACATTCACTCCCGTTTCTTCCAGTTAACCCTAAACCACAACCCTAGCCTTAACACTTAACCTAGCTTCATGTCCAAATCCTGGTTCAACCCTAGCCTCAACCACAACCCTAATCCTAACCCTAGCTTCATGTCCACATCCCAGTTCAACCCTAACCCTAGATTCACGTCCATTTCCCGGTTCAACCTTAGCCTTAATCCTAACCCTAGCTTCTTGTTTGTTGCCCCAGGCATTAACCAGGACCTGCTGGATGTCAGTAACATGGTCCAGTGGAGGCCCATGCTGTACGGGGTGGTGTTCCTCCACTCTACGGTCCAGGAGAGGCGTAAATTCGGCCCCCTAGGCTGGAACATCCCCTACGAGTTCAACCAGGCTGACTTCAACGCCACCGTGCAGTTTGTTCAGAACCACCTGGACGACATGGACATCAAGAAGGTAGGTGCAGAGACGAGAAGCTCCTGCTGTAACTAAGTAAAGCTCTATCTTTACTTCTACTGTTAGTACTGCTACCTGTCTTCCTATGTAAGATGTGTCTGTTCCTGTGTTGATGGTAGTCTGACGTCTCCCCAGGGTGTATCCTGGAATACAGTGCGCTACATGATCGGGGAGATCCAGTATGGCGGTAGGGTGACAGACGATTATGACAAGCGTCTGCTCAACACCTTCGCCAAGGTCTGGTTCAGTGAAAACATGTTTGGACCTGACTTCTATTTCTACAAAGGCTACAGCATTCCCAAGTGTACCAATGTGGACCAATATCTGACATACATTCAGGTCAGTCCATTTTTCACACTCAGTCTCTCCTGCAGTTTACGGTGTTGTGTAACATTATATTGAATTAATGTAGTCAGACCGCATGAAGATGTGTGCTGTATACATTATGTGCGGCATTGAGACATTTGGGAACACTTCCTATGAATACCTTGTTCATAATGCATTATAAGCACGTATAACACCTTATGAGATATCCACAATGCATTACACGGTTTACTGTAGTTTGGTAATGCACAGACATGCAGACTCTAATCCTATATATTTTCCCCTGCAGGGCCTACCGGCTTACGACACTCCAGAGGTGTTTGGCCTGCACCCCAATGCTGACATAACGTACCAGAGCAAGCTGGCCAAAGACGTCCTGGACACCATCCTGTCCATCCAGCCTAAGGACAGCTCCAGTGGCGGAGGGGAGACCAGGGAGGCCATTGTGGCCAGACAGGCTGACGACATGCTGGAGAAACTACCTCCAGACTACGTACCGTTTGAAGTGAGTAGCACTGGTCTGGAGTTAGCTAACCCTACTGGAAATAATCACACATGATAAATACAGTGCTGGCCATTAAAAATATGATATCCCATAATACCTTGCTGCAGCAAGGTAGATCGTCTCACAGGATGACGCCAAGTCATCTAACAATAACCCATGCAATAAAATGTATTTCATTAATATACCCCATAGTGCAGTGAGATGCACTTTGAAGGTAATGTTTTTACTGCAATACAGGTTTACTTTTTAATGTTCAGAACTGTGTTATGCATTTGCATTCCAATATGTTAAGAAACAAATCAAATAAACATTTATTTAAAGTGTAATTTCACAAGAACATGTTTTCAATATATCCAGGTGAGAGAGAGGCTACAGAAGATGGGTCTGCTTCAGCCCATGAACATCTTCCTGCGTCAGGAGATAGACCGCATGCAGAGGGTCATCGTGCTGGTCAGGAACACGCTGACCGACCTCAAACTGGCCATCGACGGCACCATCATCATGAGTGAGAACCTACGAGACGCGCTGGACTGCATGTATGACGCACGCATCCCCTCACGTTGGAAGAAGGTATGTTTATTACTGGCTCTGGGTACACATTTATTCAGTTTTCTACGCATGTATTCCGTGTTCTATTTTCTACTTCTGTATTCCTTTGTTCTAGGCGTCATGGGCCTCCAGCACTCTAGGGTTCTGGTTTACTGAGTTGCTGGATAGGAACCGTCAGTTCCAGGCGTGGATCTTTGAAGGACGGCCCAACTGTTTCTGGATGACAGGGTTCTTTAACCCACAGGGCTTCCTGACCGCCATGAGACAGGTACAGATGGCACATTCACACATTCTAATGCAATCACAATGGAACATACTTACTGACTTGGCTAGGCCACTGAGGTTATATTTAGAGGTTGCACACACTACACTGTCATAGTTGATCATGAAGCTACAAAGACAGTCTATGTAACTCTGTTTTTGTGTGTGTAGGAGATCACTCGTGCAAACAAGGGCTGGGCCCTAGACCGTATGGTGCTATGCAACGAGGTGACCAAGTGGATGAAGGATGACATCACCCAGCCGCCCTCTGAGGGGGTGTATGTGTACGGCCTCTATCTGGAGGGGGCCGGCTGGGACAGGAGGAACTGCAAACTCATCGACTCTAAACCCAAAGTGTTGTTTGAGATGATGCCTGTAGTCAGGATGTATGCTGAAAATAATGGTGAGTGCTGTAGTCAGTAGTTACTGTATCTTCCTGGAGCCTCATTGAACAGTATCTCATTTAGCTGCGCCTTGTTTTCATCTATACGTTATATGTTGAATATGTCAGTGGGAATTATATATAACTTTTAGGTCAATAACAATGTGGTCTTTAATGGTTACAGTATGTCAGACCTACTGAATAATACCTTGCAGTGAAAAAGAAACTCATGTTATCATCATGTATAAGTAATGGATGTTTATCGTTGCTGTGGTCATTTCAGGTGTCAAGGATGCCCGGTTATACTCCTGTCCCATATATAAGATGCCTGTAAGGATGGACCTGAATTACATTGCTACTGTGGAACTGAAGACTGCTCCACCGCCTGAGTACTGGATATTACGTGGTGTGGCACTGCTGTGTGAAGTCAAATAACCCACTTCTATATTGTATAATAATGTGGCTGAGAAATGTAACCTTTAAGGATTAAATGAGGGAAGTGTCTTCATTTAGATTATAGTGGTAAGCTTCTGTAATAACAAAGTTGCACCTATCATTGGGTTGCAAGAATAATAGAAAAATAAAGTTGCACGCACTATCTATACCCCCAATTACTGAACGTCTGAACTATTTTGGGTTTACTTATTTATTTTACTTGAAGGAATAATTCTAAATGTCCTTATTTTTCTACTCACCATAATATGGTTGTTACTAGACTAATATACATTGGTAGATGCTGTATTGCTGCATCTTTGTACTGTACCTGTTAATTAAGAACATTTTCATATTTCAGTCATTATAGATTTAGAATTCTGAGACAGAAAATAAATTATAAATGTAACATATGAATATAAAAACACAACAAAAGCAGTATAAAAAATATAAATCAGAATGATAAAAGCAAGAGAGCACCAGCACATCTACATGTAGATTATCCCACTGTCTTATCTTCCTAAATATGTTACATAATAAAACAAAAGAATACTATTGAAACACGATATCCCAAGTATAAATACAGAAAAGTACACACACTAAAGGGTATAAAAAAAAAAAAAACCTTGAGCCAAGTAGGGCAAACTTCAAACACTTGGTTTGGGGCTCCCGAGGCACTGCATCTCAGTGCTAGAGGCATCACTACAAACCCTGGTTCGATTCCAGGCTGTATCACAACCGGCCGTGATTGGGAGTCCCATAGGGCGGCACACAATTGGCCCAGCGTCGTCAGGGTTTGGCCGGGATAGGCTGTCATAGTAAATAAGAATTTGTTCTTAACTGACTTAACTGTTCTTAACTGACTAGTTAAATAAAAATGTATGAGAATCTGTGATGTCATCGGCCTCCCCCCTTGCTTGAGGAACAATAGAGGAGCACTAGAAAACAAAAGAGGAAAGGCCCCAGGATTGGATCAATTCCATTTAAATTCCAGTCAATTCAGGATGGACGCTGAAATTCCAATTATTTTCAATGCTTTTCAATTAGGAACATTTTGAATTGGAGTTTGGTTTACTTTCTGAATTGACTGGAATTAAAATCTAATTTACCCCAACCCTGACAGCAACACAAAAACATCTTTCAACTCACATGTACATCCTAAAACATAACCAGTGACCAATAGCACTGATGTGAAAACTGAAAACACACCTCAAACATGTTAACTTATTACAAGCGCACATAGTAAGATGTTGAAACACAGTTTAAAACCTCTTCTGGCTAGGGGGCAGTATTTTCATGTCCGGATGAAAAGCGTGCCCAAAGTAAACTGACTGTTACTCAGGCCCAGAAGCTAGGATATGCATATACTTAGATTTGGATAGAAAACACTCTAAAGTTTCTAAAACTGTTAAAATTATGTCTGTTAGTATAACAGAACAGATATGGCAGGCGAAACCCCGAGGACAAACGATCCCCCCAAAAATTTTTTGGCTTACCTCTATTTTCAATGGCTAGTACTATAATTATAAGCCTCTGTCCCCCCAAATTGCAGTTCCTAGGGCTTCCACTAGATGTCAACAGTCGTTAGAAAGAGTTTCAGGCTGTTTTTTGGAAAAATTACTCCCATTTTGGCTTGTAGTGTTTCCTTGTGAATGGATGAGTGCGCATTCTTTTTCTTTATCTCCGGTAAAGACAATAACGATTCTCCGACTTAAATTTTATCATTTATTTGCGTAATACGATACCTAAGGTTTGATTATAAACGTTGTTTGACTTGTTTGGAAAAGTTTATTAGTAACGTTTGTGATTCATTTTGTATGCATCTTGACAGAGGGAAACTGAGTGGATTTTTGACTGAAGCACGCCAGGTAAACTGAGTTTTTATGGATATAAAGACGGACATTATCGAACAAAAGGATAATTTGTGATGTAACTGGGACATTTTGGAGTGCCTACAGAAGAAAATCATCAAAGGTAAGGCATTTTTTATACCGCTATTTCTGACTTTCGTGTCGCACCTCCCTGGTTGAAAATGATTTGTTATGCATTTGTATAATGGGGCGCTGTCCTCAGATAATCGCATGGTTTGCTTTCGCCGTAAAGCTTTTTTGAAATCTGACACGGCGGCTGGATTAACAAGTTAAGCTTTAATTTGATGTATTGCACTTGTGATTTCATGAAAGTTTAATATTTATAGTAATTTAATTTGAATTTGGCGCTCTGCCGTTTCACCGGATGTTGTCGAGCGTCTAGCCGTAACAGGTTTGAGGATTAATTAATTATTAACTTCATGTAAAATGGTTTCTTACTCTGAAAGTAGTCTATGAGCTAGGATAAACACAGTTGCCCCATCACTCCTATTGGTTTTTATCTAGCGGTGGTTCAAGTTAGCTGAAATGTGTATGTAGTGGCTGTTTAAAGAAATACGAGACATGGATTACAGTTTTTCCTGGTTCATAGACTAATTACAGGGTAATGAACCATCTAACATTGTAAAATACCGAAATGATCCTTTAAATGGGTCCCAAAACACATCCAGTGAAAACTAGCACACGTGAACACTCACAACTGTAATAAAATATCCAATTAGTTTAGCTGTCTTCCCAACTGTCCTGCAGTCAGATCAGTGAGTCACACATCAACCAGAGAGAAAGGAGGAGGAAGGACAGAGGGGTCTGGTTGCAGTCTCTTGCTCCCCTCCTGCCCCACCCATCCCTCTGTGGTCCTCTTCTCTCCCCTGTTGGACTCTCATCCTCCTGAATACTGTCCTCCCCCCTCATCCTCCTCTTCCTGAATGCTCTCTTTCCACCTGCCTTCTTTAGCACAGATGTATCAGTGCACGCCTCATCTCTTGGTTACGGATGGTATAGACGACAGGATTGATGCACCATGAGTAACACAAACAATGTGTTGAGACAAGTGAAGGGGCAGAGTTTGCTCGTGTAGTTGCAGACGGGTTAGACAGTAGATTATTGGCACCAGCTGCAGTGGAAACATATAGAGGTCGAAGTTTAAAGTTCTACGAGCACGGTGGTTGTCTTGTTGGAGGGCCACAACAGCCCTGCGTGCCTCATTGTACATATGCCCAAAACAGAGGCAAGTAATTCAGATTGAAAGAGTTGGGTTGATGATGGGAGGGCCATGGAACAGTGCCTCTTGCACAGGACTAAAGCTCACAGATGCTCTCACAATTCGAGGCTCACATAGCAGCCCTGCAGTGGCGCTATTAAATGCAACATGTGTGTCCCATGTTGAGCTGGACCAGTGATTATTACCAACAATGGCACTCAGTACCCAGACTAGCCCCAAGGCAAGCCACACATGCCTGGATGTCAGTATGCCCAGGTAGTGGATGCTGTAGCAAATAAACACGAATCTTTCTATTGCCATGAGGGCCAGAGTCATCTGAACGCTCCAAAGGATGGTACACATAATACTAAAATGTTCCATGCACCACCCCGATAATCACAGTACGTTGGAGCAGAAGAGAGTGGAAGACAATGAATGCTGCAATGAAGCTATGCAAAAGACCACATATCAGCTGAAGATGTAACAAAGTGTAGAACGGTGTCACCAATCCAATGAGTAGGTTCATCACCAGAGAGAAGAGAAAAATAACGACAAAATCTGAAAAATATATATTTCCCCTGAAGCGATGTGCTGGAAAAAACAGGCAGACATCATGCCTTGCTCCTCTTGAAAAGTTGTCCTGTTCAGAAGGTGAGGTTTAGAGGGAGCATTCAGTACTATTTTGTCACCATCAAAGCCCCACTGCAACCTGTATGCTCTCGTTGGCTGGTCTTCGCTACATATTCGTTGCCAAACCCACTGGCTCCAGGTCATCTATAAGTCTTTGCTAGGTAAAGCTCCGCCTTATCTCAGCTCACTGGTCACCATAGCAACACCCACCTGTAGCACACGCTCCAACAGGTATATTGCACTGGTCACCCCCAAAGCCAACACCTGCTTTGGCTGCCTTTCCTTCCAGTTCTCTGCTGCCAATGACTGGAACGAATTGCAAAAATCACTGAAGTTGGAGACTTATATCTCCCTCACTAACTTTAAGCGTCTGCTGTCAGAGCAGTTTACCGATCGTTGCAGCTGTACACAGCCCATCTGTAAATTGCCCATCCAACTACCTACCTCATCCCCATATTTGTTTTTGTTTTTCTGCTCTTGTTCACACCAGTATTTCTACTTGCACATCCTTATCTACACATATATCACTCCAGTGTAAATTGCTAAATTGTAATTACTTCACCACTATTGGCCTATTTATTGCCTTACCTCCTTATTTCATTTGCACACACTGTATACAGATTTTTCTATTGTGTTATTGACTGTACGATTGTTTCTCCCATGTGTAACTCTTGTGTTGTTTTTGTCATACTCCTTTGCTTTATCTTGGCCAGGTCGCAGTTGTAAATTAGAACTTGTTCTCAACTGGCCTACCTGGTTAAATAAAGGTGAAATTAATAAATATATAAAAACTGTAACTTTGTTGAAGCCATGGTGCTGATCAGATACAGTAGTACTAGTAGCAGAAGCAAGTCCCTGGATCTAGGAGGGATAGCTCAGAGCGTTTTCTCTTCTATCTACACTCCACAGACTCATCAGATGTCTCCTCTACATTTTATGCCTTTTATACGGGGGTATCATCGGATGGGGCCACAGTGTCTTCTGATCCCTCCTGTCTCAGCCTCCAGTATTTATGCTGCAGTAGTTTGTGTCGGGGGGCTAGGGTCAGTCTGTTACATCTGGAGTATTTCTCTTGTCTTATACGGTGTCCTGTGTGAATTTAAATATGCTCTCTCTAATTCTCTCTCTCTCTTTCTTACTTTCTTTCTCTCGGAGGACCTGAGCCCTAGGACCATGCCTCAGGACTACCTGGCATGATGACTCCTTGCTGTCCCCAGTCCACCTGGCCGTGGACTGCTGCTCCAGTTTCAACTGTTCTGCCTGCGGCTTTGGAACCCTGACCTGTTCACCGGACGTGCTTGTTGCACCCTCAACAACTACTATGATTATTATTATTTGACCATGCTGGTCATTTATGAACATTTTAACATCTTGACCATGTTCTGTTATAATATCCACCCGGCACAGCCAGAAGAGGACTGGCCACCCCTCATAGCCTGGTTCCTCTCTAGGTTTCTTCCTAGGTTTTGGCCTTTCTAGGGAGTTTTTCCTAGGGAGTTTTTCCTAGCCACCGTGCTTCTTTCACATGCATTGCTTGCTGTTTGGGGTTTTAGGCTGGATTTCTGTACAGCACTTTGAGATATCAGCTGATGTACGAAGGGCTATATAAATAAATTTGATTTGATTTATACACGATGTATGCAGCTGTGTGGTGGAAGGATACTTATAACCAGTCTAAACACTTACCAAAGGTTGCCTACTAAGAGTAGGCTGGAGGTAAACATTTTTGTGGCATATTTTTAGTGTAGGTAATTTACAACTGCAGTGGAATAGAGAAAAAATGCCTAACGGTATTTTTCCTTATGAACTTCATGGAAGAATAGTCAGGGGGACACTTGAAAATGTTCCAGCCAGTAATTGGCCTAATGAATGTGATGGGGTTTGTGACACCTTAACTGTTACAACAAGTGGTCCAAACCTCTTGACAAGATCGCTATAGGTCACTTTTGTTGGGTTAAGGTCATTAACCTCTTCCTTTGAGAGCCCCATGCTTCTCTATACCAATCCCCTCAATACAATTCTAAGATTTTAATCTGTAACCAAATTATTGTAATAAAGTTTAGCATATTAATTAATATTAATGGTTGCTTGCTACCCAAATCTTTGAACCTTAGGTATTACACTTGACTTCAGTCAAATGTAAGTAAAAGTAGAAAAGGAACATTTTCTAAAGAAAATGTGTGTGCTTGCTATAGTCTACAATAGTGAATAGGAGCAAACACGAATCTCACACCCAAAGTATCCATCCATGAGTGTTCTGGTCTCCCTGCATGGACCTGTAGTAGAGACATCTACTCCAGAGGTACTTGCTTAGGTCACAACATATACTGCTCAAAAAAATAAAGGGAACACTTAAACAACACAATGTAACTCCAAGTCAATCACACTTCTGTGAAATCAAACTGTCCACTTAGGAAGCAACACTGATTGACAATACATTTCACATGCTGTTGTGCAAATGGAATAGACAACAGGTGGAAATTATAGGCAATAAGCAAGACACCCCCAATAAAAGAGTGGTTCAGCAGGTGGTGACCACAGACCACTTCTCAGTGCCTATGCTTCCTGGCTGATGTTTTGGTCACTTTTGAATGCTGGCGGTGCTTTCACTCTAGTGGTAGCATGAGACAGAGTCTACAACCCACACAAGTGGCTCAGGTAGTGCAGCTCATCCAGGATGGCACATCAATGCGAGCTGTGGCAAGAAGGTTTGCTGTGTCTGTCAGCGTAGTGTCCAGAGCATGGAGGCGCTACCAGGAGACAGGCCAGTACATCAGGAGACGTGGAGGAGGCCGTAGGAGGGCAACAACCCAGCAGCAGGACCGCTACCTCCGCCTTTGTGCAAGGAGGAGCAGGAGGAGCACTGCCAGAGCCCTGCAAAATGTCTCCAGCAGGCCACAAATGTGCATGTGTCTGCTCAAATGGTCAGAAACAGACTCCATGAGGGTGGTATGAGGGCCCGACGTCCACAGGTGGGGGTTGTGCTTACAGCCCAACACCGTGCAGGACGTTTGGCATTTGCCAGAGAACACCAAGATTGGCAAATTCCCCACTGGCGCCCTGTGCTCTTCACAGATGAAAGCAGGTTCACACTGAGCACGTGACAGACGTGACAGAGTCTGGAGACGCCGTGGAGAACGTTCTGCTGCCTGCAACATCCTCCAGCATGTCCGGTTTGGCGGTGGGTCAGTCATGGTGAGGGGTGACATTTCTTTGGGGGGCCACACAGCCCTCCATGTGCTCGCCAGAGGTAGCCTGACTGCCATTAGGTACCGAGATGAGATCCTCAGACCCCTTGTGAGACCATATGCTGGTGCGGTTGGCCCTGGGTTCCTCATAATGCAAGACAATGCTAGACCTCATGTGGCTGGAGTGTGTCAGCAGTTCCTGCAAGAGGAAGGCATTGATGCTATGGACTGACCCGCCCGTTCCCCAGACCGGAATCCAATTGAGCACATCTGGGACATCATGTCTCGCTCCATCCACCAATGCCACGTTGCACCACAGACTGTCCAGGAGTTGGCGGATGCTTTAGTCTAAGTCTGGGAGGAGATCCCTCAGGAGACCATCCGCCACCTCATCAGGAGCATGCCCAGGCGTTGTAGGGAGGTTATACAGGCACGTGGCGGCCACACACACTACTGAGCCTCATTTTGACTTGTTTTAAGGACATTACATCAAAGTTGGATCAGCCTGTAGTGTGGTTTTCCACTTAAATTTTGAGTGTGACTCCAAATCCAGACCTCCATGGGTTGATAATTTGGATTTCCATTGATTATTTTTGTGTGATTTTGTTGTCAGCACATTCAACTATGTAAAGAAAAAAGAATTGAATAAGATTATTTCTTTCATTCAGATCTAGGATGTGTTGTTTAAGTGTTCCCTTTATTTTTTTGAGCAGTATATTTATCCTGGGACAAGCAAAGCCAACAATGTATATTAGACATAGATCTTGAAGAATGATGTTAGGTTGTCTGTCAAATGGAAATTCAGATTATTCTTTTTTTCAGTCTTGATAGATTAGAATTGTCACTCTATCCTCTGTGATAATGAAGTTTGCAGAGCCATTCGCTAATTCAATCTTTTGTATAGATCAATACGAGAATCAACAATGAAAAATATTTCAGAGAGCATCCAGAGGTGGAGGCCTTAATTAGAGACTTAAGGTTTGTTAATTGGCTGGCACTGTCTGACGGTATATTTTCTCCATCTCAATTAGGGCTCTCAATTTCCAGACATCAATAACAAATATAATTCTATTTCATATTTAGCTATAGTAATGAAGTCTAACCGGCCGATTGCTTGGGTACCTGCTTCTTGTTTTTGTTTTTTTACAGAGATGTTTTTCTCAAAAGACCCACAGACATTCGAGAGTATGCAGCAGGTGAGTTCAATCAACAACAAACTGACACGTACACTAATATACAGACACGGACAGTCCTCTACTTAGAACTACCAACAATTAACATATGTTCTCTCTTTCAGATTACTTCACCGACCCAAACCTTTGATCATTGGCTCCAAACTGCAGGGCGATCCTGCCGACACAGGTACAGACTGAATCCTTACCAGTTTGTTCGGCAGTTCAACTGTTATTGAAGTGTAAAGCTGTAACAAGTCTCTTTCTCTGTGTTCTGTACATCCTCTGTATTGACTAGTTATGTGTCAAAGTAACATGATACAAATACAAAACATTATATAAAGTGGGAATGTACTGGCACCCAGGCAGACGTTCTTGCTGAGCATCATTACAACAGGTTAGTTACAGGGCTAAAGGAGGATGTTTTATACCGCTGGTTGAGAGGAAGCTATAGATTTCTAGGCCTATAGGGTGGAGTGGACAGCCTCTTTACAGGAATTCTCAGGGAAAAGTCTAAACGGGATCATTGGGACGTCCCAACTCTGACGTTAAGCCATTGAAGTTGAAATATAAAACGGTTAAGGTTAGGGATGTCCCAAGGATTCCGGATAGCACTAACCGTTTTCTCAAGCCTCAGAGTTCACCCTTCTGGACTCCTATGTACTTCCACTAACTCCCCAACTCATCAGATGAAACAAAAAACATTAAGCAAGATGAGACAATGTGACCGCAGCAATACTGACCATAACTTTAGAATGATCTGCCCACACTGGATACACAGTTTCAATGTTTAATGAATTAAAAATCATCAAGTAACCAGCGCATCAGGCTTTGCTTTAAAAACATACATAGCACAGTAAAAACAGATAAATTCCATCTGTCCCAAAGCATGACAATAAATCATTCATAATTCTGTTTGATTCACATTTTATAATCTGACACGCTACAAAAATAGGCACATCTGGTTTAACAATTAAGTGATTGTATAGAGAAGAAGACCCTGAAATTGTATAAAAACCTTGACCCTGACAATATTGGACATTCCAACAGTAGGCTTACGTAGTACCTTCTGTAACCAACATACTGTGGTAGAGCATGTGAATAGAGCTTTTAAATCCTGAGTGAACAGGCACAAATCAATGTTTAGACACGTCAATGTTAAAAGATAACAGCGATTTCCTTTTTATATATACAAGATTGTCAGTAACTTACATTGTTAGATTTTTGTTCAGGCAATTGATTGTCCCTCTCTTATGGCTTGTATTGGGCTCCAGGAATCCAGAATTGTATCTTAGACACAGACCTAGGATCAGATTACATTATGTAAAATCTTAAACATAATCCTTAGGGAGTAAAACACACAACTGACCTTACACCAGTGTCTATAGGCAACATCATCCTACTACCAGTCTCCTGACCCCAGAGCCCATCTACATTCCACAGTATGATGGAGCTATCAATACACACTGATCTGATCCAGGGTCAGTGTTGCGTTATCCCCTAATGGTAATGGGTAGGATTCAAAGAGGGTAAGCTGGCCCTGGATCTGTGCCTATTAAACAATCTCACACACTTACTGTACACATGGGACTTTAACCACAACATGCAAAGGAGTTTCAACCAACCGCTATACAAGTTAGTGTTGTTTTATGTTGTGTCTGACTTACACAGCATTTTAACGGTAAAGTGGATCCCCCTTTAAAAAACATGATTCCCGTTATTAGAACCCAATACATTCACTCACTTTAGTTCACAATGGAAAATTCTAGATTGGAGATACTGATTGAATGGCTATGACTACAACCATCACACACTGCAGCGATCCCCTTAGACACACATCCAGTGTCCGATGTTCTTCACGTACAAACAGGTTTAGTCCCACACACACTTCCAATGTCTCCCGTCTTCACACAAACATGGCCTGGGACACAAAGCTCTCTCCACGAGTCGCTCCGGCGGCAGGGGGGTGGTCCTCCTCGTTGTCATGGTAATCATTGGGCTTGTACTGGTTGGGGGCGTACGGGGGCGGGACTTCGTTCAGCCTGGGTTCATCCCAGCCAGAAGGGGCCCCAGCATAGCGCAGCTCCTCCACATCACCATTGTATTCCTCATCACTGTACGCATCCAGGTCCTGGTGGGAAAGATCAAATCTTAGTCATGTAAAAATAAGGACAACCAATGGAGTCTTCATAGTATTGTATTGACCCTTGCATCAGTGAACAAACTGCGACAGAGCAACACCTTTTGAGAGTCTTGAACCCAGGTCTTCTAGCCCATGGGCAAACTTGCTAACCACTGCTCCAATAGGGTTAAATCACAGGGGGGGAATTGCAACTAGCTTACCAAGGCAATGGTTGCTACAGTATTAAAAATATATGTTTCTATTTATAGCATGTTCAGTGTAACAGCTTCTATTCACATAGCAGACCTCCATACCCTTCATTTTCCTACACGTTCTCATGTAAATAGGGCAATCATGTTGAGTAACTGATGAATTAATGATCATAAGTAGATGTTAAATGATTGATTTATTTTTGTTTCATGAATCCTTTACCAGGATGTATGATATAGATAATGAACTAAGAGTTGGCTTGAGTCACTTTATAAGCCAAAACTACAGAGCTGAATGTATCTTGATGGTCTACAGTGGCTTCCTCTCCTGGTCTCCATTCACTCCATCTTTACTGATAGGAAAACACAGGCCAGGTGGAAGCAATATCAAGGAGGGCAGCTGGGAATTTGCTTTTACCCGTCCAGGTCGTTTTATGTCTGAAGATTGAGGAAAGGAGTCAGGAGAGAAGGACTATTGAGAGATGCACCCCATGTATGGCTGTGTTCTTACCGTGCTGGGCTCGGCATCCTGGGGAGCGTAGTACAGGTGGTCCATGGATCCGTCCTTTCTCTCCACAGGGTCTCGACTGGTGTTCAGCTGCAGATGCGCACGCACACACAGGATTATTCTCATGTACTCTGAGTTTGGGTAAAACTAGGTCCAAGAGGCTTCTAAACAGTTCCACCCCCAAGCCATAAGACTCCTGAACATCTAGTCAAATGGCTACCCAGACTATTTGCAGTGCCCCCCCACCCTTTACACCACTGCCACTCTCTGTTGTCATCTATACATAGTCACTTTACTCTACCTACATGTGCATATTACCTCAACTAACCGGTGCCCCCGCACATTGACTCTGTACCGTGTACCCCCTGTATATAGTCTCGCTACTGTTATTTTACTGCTGCTCTTTAATTACTTGTTACTTTTATCTATTATTCTTATCCGCATTTTTTTAAACTGCATTGTTGGTTAGGGGCTCGTAAGTAAGCATTTCACTGTAAGGTCTACTACACCTGTTGTATTCGGCGCATGTGACTAATAACATTTGATTTTGATTTGAAAACATATTTCAGATGGAGGCTTTTTCCCGAATCAGCATAATCTTCTTTATCATTTAACAATGTTGATAAAAACATGTTGTGGTGTTGTAAAATACAAATTGAGGGGCCATCACAGCAAGTCTAAAAGTGTTATGGCTAGCCAGCATCCCTCACCGTATCAGAAGAGCTGCTGGTAGTGGTGGTCTGCTGCTTCTTAGGGGGAGGGGGCTTGTACTTGGGTGGACCACTGAGAAAGAGAGAAAGGAAGGAATCAAAACAGACAGTAAGGATGATCACTTAGTATGAGTGACAGAGACACAAACACTCACTCTCCATTGTGCTGGCTGCGCTTTTTGCGGACCAAGACCACAACACTGCCGATAATGGCCAGCAGCAGAACCAACCCAATGAGCCCTCCTATAACAGCGCCTGTAGTGGAACCCTTCACTGGCAGTCGAGTACCTACAGAGAGAGACAGGGAGAGATGAGAAAATACAGTAGATGAGACAAAAAGTGAGATAGGAAGGAAGACAAAGAATAGAAGGGAGGTAAAAGGGGATAAGTACAAAGAGGGAGAGAAAAGAGAGAACATTAACAAGAGTAGTGATAACATTCACATGCTGGAGTAGTCCCACATGCACAGGAATAACCCTACAGTGCATTTCATTACACAACATCAGTTCATTTGTGGTGAAAGGTTCTGAAAGCGGAATTCAAAATATAATCCAAGTAATGAAGTAGGCCTAACTACAGTCAATGGTGTGTGTGTGTGTGTGTGTGTGTGTGTGTGTGTGTGTGTGTGTGTGTGTGAGAGAGAGGTGCAAAGAAAGTGTATGTGGATGAGAGAGGTATAGAGAAAGTGTGAACGTGTGTGTGAGAGCAAGCCGAGATGCAGAGAAAGTGTGTGTCTGCCTTTACAGAAGGTCTACATTAGTGTAGACTACAGTCACGTGGGGAGGCAGACAATCAGACATAATGACTGTAGTACCTTCCTCTAATGAACCATGACCACAAGTACCAATACTAACAATAAGATAGGAACACACACACACACACAGTGTGACCCATCCCCGCACCCTCCCCATCATTGCCCAGTGGATTATGCTAATGAGGGAGTGTTAAAGGGCAATGAGGAGCTCAGCTAATTGGAGGAGATTTACACAGGGAAAGTAATTGGTTGGCCCCTGATTGAATGTTGTTAGGCTTATAATTATGACTGTGGTACTGATGATCTTATAGCAACGCTCTGTAATGTAAACAATGGCGCATCTAATGACCTTTTCACATGTAAATAGTAGTTGTTTTCAATTAGACCACATGTAAATAAAATAAAAACACTTTGGTTTCGCAGTGAAACTATGAAAACTGTCAATTTCTTTTATTTATTTAACCTTTATTTTTTCGGTTACTGGCCCAACGCTCTAACCACTAGGCTACCTGTCGCCCCAATATTAAATGATAATTTCATAAAATGATCTCAGAGTAGTTCACCCTGACATGTATAAAGTCATTATTGTGCAGAACATGGCATGTGTAATAGGTCTTATGAGACAAAGATTTACACCATAGCAGTAGTCCAGTTATAGGAGTTAGAAGAGAGTGTTACTAGGCGATTATGGTGTAATACAACCTGTTGTCCACATGGCAGTGCTGTGTCTCCATAACAGCGGCTCTGAAGTACTAATAATCTTCACTACCTCACGTTCCGTCCCCTCTTTGCTCTTCATCACTCCCATGGTCGTCGACTATGTATCTAGCTATATCCATGCTCCTTTTTTGTCTATAGTGCTTTCTTGCGCCATCTTAACTCCACCATCCCTCACTTGACCCCAATCCCTCCTTCCCTGATTCATGTGCAAATATTGTACTATAAATTGTACCTTCCTGTATTATACTGATGCTAAAATGTTTATTCTATTCTACTGAGCCGTTTATGTTCGTCTTCTTATATTATATTTCTTGTTGTTGTTGCATTGTCAAGAAGGAACCTGCAAGTAACAATTTAGTTGGACAGTGTACATACCATGTGTATCCTGTACATACGACTAATAAAACCTGAAACTTTTCCTCCCTCCAAAATGATTTCCTCCCCTCATCTCCTTTTTACTGATAGGGAATAAACTAGACCGGTGACAGCTTTATCTGGTAAGCATTATTTATTAGGGTATTTTCTTTTCAGATCAGTTCAGATAAAGGAGAGGAAGCCACTTTAGAGTATTGAGATGCAGCCGCTGTCTGAGTGACTCCAGCAGTGGTGAATAGAGATCATGCCCTCTCTATCTGTGGTGGATGCCAGCCATGTCTCGCTCTAACGAAATCTCCCAGACGGCCCGAGCATGCCCGCTGTGTCTCTCAGCTGGCGCCGCGCTCCGCTGCCCTCCGACAAGGACAGGCAGGGCTCCGTAAATTTTGCCAAACGGGTGCGTGCGCACACACTGAGCAGAGTCCAGCTGGCAGGGCCATCTTGTATACTATCCAATATCCCTGTCACTCACACCAACATTTATACACACCCACAATTCTCTGTGGTATGCTGCATGCCCCATACCCTCCCACTCACTCACACCCCCACCCACAGATTGAGCCAGGGTTTATCCACTCTTGGTGTATTATCAAGGATTCTACCGGTATTCTCAATGTGAGGTATGGTCTAAAATACTGCTAGAGTTTTAAAATATAAAAAAAAATACTGCTAATTCTGCCAAAGTTCTACAAGACTGGAGCACTGCTGCATAAGATAGCTGGTGCATAATTAAGCAGTCTCTAGATGATTGCTGGGGGATTTTCCGGGCTGAGAGACTGGCTGATCAGGAAACAGAGTGTAACATCTCGCTCTGCCTGCTGGCTTACCTCTCTCGGTGCGGCCTGCCTGCTTACCTCTCTCGGTGATACCAGTCTGCCTCTCCCAACTGGGATTAAGGTTAACATGCTTCCCCAGCCAACAGGCCCATATGACCACGGGCTGGCTGACCTGGTCTAGCTGCACTTCTCCCTGCCTCTCCCATCCTGCTATCCTCCACTGCTGCCTTCGTTTGGGAAGCGCTCGTTTATCTCTCCTTAATATGGCAGCCCAAATCTGTAGCGTCTCCAGCTCTGCATCTTTAATCTCCTAACGAGCAGAGATAAGCCTGTTTTATTACCCTACCTGCCCCCCCCACACACACACACCTCTGCTCCCAGAGCTAAACATTTATTATACCTCAGCTATAAAAGTAATTGACCCAAACAGTTTAAAGGGTAATTCATTGGCCAAACAATCCTATTGTTGCTGATCATAAAATCCACCTGTATTGTTTTTTTGTTGACTTAAGTTTGAGCATCAACGTACACGAGACAAACACGGTTCCATTGACCCCAGATGATGGGGTTACAGATTAGGTCTAGACAGATTGATCAGCACTGATAGAGATAAAGATGAGGATGAAGAGAGAGCTAAAGTAATCCCATTGCTCAGTCAGGGAGAGGAGAACTCTAGCCCTTAGATCCTAAAGGCTTAGCAGTGTTACATTACCAACATCCATTCAGCCCAACACACACACCTCGCTCCCTAGCGACCCTGTATCCTGGTAACCAGGCGCCGCATACATAATCACACAGATTGGAGGTGTGTGTGGGAGAGAGAGGGAGAGAAGAACAGGGGCATACAGTGATAGAGGAGAGGAGATGAATGGGAGAGACGGGGTGATGGAGAGGAATTCAGTTCACTTTGGAAACTGCCTCTTCAAGTATGCTAATCTTATATTACTGCTGCTAATAATAAACACACTATACACAATATAACTACCATCAACACTACTACAGTAGTACTATGTGGACTGCTGTTGCCTATAGTCTCCTGCTGTTGGCTGCTGCCTGCCTGCCTGGGACTGGTGCTGTACTGAAGCTGTAGTCGGTCAGACAGGCCCAGTATTCATCTAGGGTGATTCCAGAGCTGGCCCCATGCATTTACACTATCTGCGATTAAACAGATGTCAGGGACACCAAGCCTGTGTGTGTGTGTGTGACAGCAGGAAAGACCGTGTGTATGCATACAATTGAGTGTGGGTGTGTGAGTATTTGACGTTGATCTCCCCCTCTCTCTGCAGGGAGACAGTGTGCTCCCTGCCATGGTGCATTAAGGCACCAACAGGCGCCCTGGGAGAAGGCAGGGTATTTCTCTCCCACCCTCATACCCTCTCTCTGACAAGGTCGAGGCTCCCCTCTCGCTGTCTCTGCGTCAATATTTACAGTCCACTTTACACTGGAACAGAGGTGGCTGGGTCCAGCCAGCATGGAGCAGGCCTGCTGCATTACCCAAATGTAGCTTTCCAGTCCAGCTGAGAAGGTTTAATAGGGGTAGGAATAGGACTAGGCAGGCTGTAGTAGTCCAAGGGCAACACACACCAACCCACAACCACACCAAATAGCTGTTCATCCCAGCAAGAGAGAACATACACAGGTTGCAGCTGGCAGGTCCATAACAAGGCATGCACACACACAGTCCAGTCCGGATAACTAGGCGTTGTACTATAAGAACCCAGGTCACCTCAGTTAGCTAGTGTGTCATCATGTGAACTATCCCTAACCTCCCTCTCCCTCCCTGGGGCCTAGTCTGTCACCCATTGGTCTGTTTACCTGCCCTGTGACCTTCTGCCTGGGAGAACATCCACTTCATTAACTACTGGAGCACTACTCCGCCATGCACAGAGGGATCCCAGCCCAGAGCACAGCCTCCTACTGAGAGGGGATTGAGGTGAGACAAACTAACATTTCCACTACGGTTTCCTCTACTAACAATGTGCTGGTCTCAGGTTAGGCTGTGTTAGGTCAAAGCAATATCGAGGAGGATGCCTTGCTAGATTTTAATATCACTTATAGCTATATTTGTTCAATGTCAGTAGAGATGGAGGAAAGAGAGGAGATGACTTCAGGCTACTGAGATGTATCCTCGGCCACAGCAGGCGGCTAATTGGGGGGGCCGTCTCCAGTAGACTACCTCGAATAAGAGACTGATTAACAGAACGGGGAGCCATAATGGCCCCGCTTTCCAGTTGCATTCTCTCCCCCTTTCATCCGATGACCCTCAAGAGAATCTGCACAGCCAGAAGGGCACAGGCCCAGCTCCAGCTCTCCATTCGGATTTAAACGCTCATTAAGACAATTCTCCTCTGCCATGGTGAACTATTGGGCATATAAACAATGGAATAGAATAGGCCATGAGGGTAAGATTTTGCAAGTCGGAAAAAAGGACTTATCGTTATGTGGCGAGCTTCAGTGACTAGGTTTAGTTTGTTGTTGATTATGCAGGGTTACAGTGCAAGTAACATACACATTCAATTTTGCACACGTTATTTGCATGGACATCTAATGGCCCTGTGGGTGTGGAATCACAATGCAAACCAGAACCACAGTTATATATAGTTCCTCTCACGTCTACTGTGTTCCCTGGGAGGTGTTCGAGGTTGTGGGAGCCTTGTGCTGATCATACATGGAAGTCACAGGAGGTTGGTGGGACCTTCATTGGGGAGGACAGGCTTGTGGTAGTGACTGGAGCGGAATCTGTGGAATGGTATCAAACACATGGTCTCCAGTTGTTTGATGTCATTCCATTTGCTCCGTTCCGGCAATTATTATGAGCCGTCCTCCCCTCAGCAGCCTCCTGTGATGGAAGTCATTACCACCTACTATGGTGTTGCTATAGATGTGTGTTCTTCAGTGTCTGTCCTTAACACCAACATTACACATAGCATACTACAAAAGCATGCACACATTTAGTGTGTTACAAAAACACAATCATACAGGATGACAGACACACACAATGCATGCATATGGATGCTAATAGTCACATTTACACATGCACACCCACCCCCGCATGTCACAGATGAAGAATATCAAACTACATGCATCAAAAGGCATTAGACAATATCCTCCAGACAGACAACCCCATGGGCACATAATGATCCTTCATACAGCATCTAACACACTGCATCAAGTCTGTCTCTCTCAGATAATCATTTTTATGTCACATTTCATCAGAATCTCAACATACAGTTAGCTATATCATGCTCCTCCATCTCTCCCACCTCTCAGTGTGTGTGTGTGGTGTCAGAGATAGACAGTTCAATAGCAACAGCAAAGTATAAAGTGGGTGAGTGGACATAAATAAATTGCAGTGGGCGAGGAGCAGAGTGTGTGAGGTAATCAATAGGTAGCAGTGAAGGAAACTTGATGCAGTGTGGAACACCAGGCCAGTCCTGCGTGAAAGACATGACACAAACACTGGTTGCACGCTATAATGACGCTCAACATGACAGTCAACACAATACAGAAAGACACACACACACACACACACACACACACACACACACACACACACACACACACACAGAGTGTCCAAAACATTAGGAACACCCGCTCTTTCCATGACGGACTGACCAGCTGAATCCAGGTGAAATCTATGGTCACTTACAGTGAGGCAAAAAAGTATTTGATCCCCTGCTGATTTTGTACGTTTGCCCACTGACGAAGAAATGATCAGTCTAATTTTAATGGTAGGTTTATTTGAACAGTGAGAGACAGAATAACAACAAACAAATCCAGAAAAACGCATGTCAAAAATGTTATAAATTCATTAGCATTTTAATGAGGGAAATAAGTATTTGACCCCCTCTCAATCAGAAAGATTTCTGGCTCCCAGGTGTCTTTTATACAGGTAACGATCTGAGATTAGGAGCACACTCTTAAAGGGAGTGCTCCTAATCTCAGTTTGTTACCTGTATAAAAAGACACCTGTCCACAGAAGCAATCAATCAGATTCCAAACTCTCCACCATGGCCAAGACCAAAGAGCTCTCCAAGGATGTCAGGGAACAAGATTGTAGACCTACACAAGGCTGGAATGGGCTACAAGACCATCGCCAAGCAGCTTGGTGAGAAGGTGACAACAGTTGGCGTGATTATTCGCAAATGGAAGAAACACAAAGAACTGTCAATCTCCCTTGGCCTGGGGCTCCATGCAAGATTCTCACCTCGTGAAGTTGCAATGATCATGAGAACGGTGAGGAATCAGCCCAGAACTACACGGGAGGATCTCGTCAATGATCTCAAGGCAGCAGGGACCATAGTCACCAAGAAAACAATTGGTAACACACTACGCCGTGAAGGACTGAAATCCTGCAGCGCCCGCAAGGGCCCCCTGCTCAAGAAAGCACATATACATGCCCGTCTGAAGTTTGCCAATGAACATCTGAATGATTCAGAGGACAACTGGGTGAAAGTGTTGTGGTCAGATGAGACCAAAAATGGAGCTCTTTGGCATCAACTCAACTCGCCGTGTTTGGAGGAGGAGGAATGCTGCCTATGACCCCAAGAACACCATCCCCACCGTCAAACATGGAGGTGGAAACATTATGCTTTGAGGGTGTTTTTCTGCTAAGGGGACAGGACAACTTCACCGCATCAAAGGGACGATGGACGGGGCCATGTACCGTCAAATCTTAGGTGAGAACCTCCCCTCAGCCATGGCATTGAAAATGGGTCGTGGATGGGTATTCCAGCATGACAATGACCCAAAACACACAGCCAAGGCAACAAAGAAGTGGCTCAAGAAGAAGCACATTAAGGTCCTGGAGTGGCCTAGCCAGTCTCCAGACCTTAATCCCATAGAAAATCTGTGGAGGGAGCTGAAGGTTCGAGTTGCTAAACGTCAGCCTCAAAACCTTAATGACTTGCAGAAGATCTGCAAAGAGGAGTGGGACAAAATCCCTCCTGAGATGTGTGCAAACCTGATGGCCAACTACAAGAAACGTCTGACCTCTGCCAACAAGGGTTTTGCCACCAAGTACTAAGTCATGCTTTGCAGAGGGGTGAAATACTTATTACCCTCATTAAAATGCAAATCATTTTGTAACATTTTTGACATGCGTTTTTCTGGCTTTTTTGTTGTTACTCTGTCTCTCACTGTTCAAATAAACCTACCATTAAAATTATAGACTGATAATTTCTTCGTCAGTGGGCAAACGTACAAAATCAGCAGGGGATGAATTGCTTTTTTCCCTATTTTTCCCTATATTGATGTCACCTGTTAAATGCACTTCAAATCAGAGTAGATGAAGTGGAGGAGACAGGTTAAAGAAGGATTTTAAAGCCTCGAGACGTGTCATTCAGAGGGTGAATGAGCAAGACACAATATGAAAGTGCCTTTGAACAGAGTATGGTAGTGGGTACCAGGTGCGCAGGTTTGAGTGTGTCAAACTGCAATGCTGCTGGTTGTTTTTCACATTATGATCATTTTACTATAGACACTAGTCAGTGTTTATGAGTGCATACCAGTCAATGTAAGTGTTCACCAGAGCACACTAAGTCATTGTGTGTGTGTGTGTGTGTGTGTGTGTCTACAGTAACACACTACACTCCTTATTGTAAATGCTTATGTATACACACACACCAGTCATTGAGAGGTGTGTTGAGGGGAGTTATATCAGTGTTCCCTAAAGAGACACACTACATACCCTCAGTCTCTTATACTGGTCCACACTACACTAGCCCTTAAACACCCAGCACAGCACAGGGCTCTACATATTTAATACAGAGCTCAGAGAACAGAAGAGAGTGGAAGAAGAGGGAGAGAGGATTGATTTCTTGGCAGCTTTACACCAGCCCAATCCTCCTGAAGTAGTGTGTGTGTGTGTACGCTTCTGTGTGTCAGACTGCGTTAGACACGGCGAGAGGAGAGAGAACACACACACGGAGAGACAGGAGTGTGTGTGGGGAAGAAAGGTACCTGTGTAACAACACAGAGTCAGAAGGATGGAACAGAGCTGATGTGAGTGTTTTTGATCTGCTGCTAAGGGAATGGAGGCTACTCATTGTGAAGGATGAGGCAGAAATAGCAGCTATTACACACCTAGATGGGCAGTGACTTCCCTTCTACTCCAACTGTCTTCGCCTGGGCCGGTATTCTGTCTGTTCTCAACATCTCACAACGCTCAACCATCTTTTGGTCTGTGTACCAGGGTTGGGGCAACTTCCATTTCAATTCAATCATTGAAAAGTTTCCATTTACTTTCTATGACAAGTGTGCAGTTCTTGAATTTCAGTTCACTTCCTGGATTGACTGCATTGAAACTGAATTGATCCCAACCCTGCTGTGTACACAACAGCAGTCACCTGAACAGGAGCAGATACTGGCATTGTTCTCTGTGTAATCTATCAAAGGCTTGTTGATGTTCAACACTTCCTGCAGGCGACACACACACGACAATATCAGATAGATGTGTATCAGATAGATGTGTGTCTACTCTAGGTGACAGATACCCATCTTTCTTCTAGACACAGACACGCCTGTTAGACCTGTATCAGGTCCCTCTGTCTCTGCTCTACCAGCTCAACTGGAGTTGAACAACACACCGGTCTCTGAGACGCCTGTATCAGGACCATCAGTGTTTCCTCTAGATGACAGAGCTGTCGAGCAGGTGACAGAGCTGTCGAGCAGGTGACAGAGCTGTCGAGCAGGTGACAGAGCTGTCGAGCAGGTGACAGAGCTGTCGAGCAGGTGACAGAGCTGTCTAGCAAAGGGGTGGACAACTCCAGTCCTCGAGGGCCTGATTGGTGTCACACTTTTTCTCCATCCCTAGCAAACACAGCTGATTAATCAAATTGCATTCTAAACAGAAGATCATGATTAGGTGATTATTGGAGTCAGGTGTGTTAGCTGGGGCAAAACTGTGACACCAGTCAGGCCCTCAAGGACTGGAATTGCCCACCCCTGGTAGCAGGTGACAGAACTGTCTAAGGTGACAGAGCTGACTCTAGCAGGTGACAGAAATGTATAGATCAACCACTTCCTCTGTGAAACACACCAGTCAGTAGACTATTAAGCAATATTAGGCTGGTTGACTTAGCATACATGCCATAGACAACAGTGTCCACTGTCACAAATGAAATGCCACCAACCCGTTTGACAGAAAGACAGTCTCCCTTCACCCTCTGCTATATGACACCAAGGAATGTTCACCTGCACCGAAACCCATCATCTTAACTCACTCCAACTCATTTGTTCTCTTTTCAATACACAACAATAAACCTTCAGCTCCTTTCAAAAACAACTGTCATCATACCAGACTTCACAAAAGGTCCAATGCCTGAAGGAAAAGGGTGTTACTGAAAACAGAGAAAAATTTGACTGAAATATTAATTCCAAAATGTCTGGCTGATTAAAAATCTGAATTAAATAAAACCCTGGGGGGTAAAGTCTTTCAGAATACAGAATGAAAGAGAACAAAGGTTATATGAGTCCAATTATTCATCTATCGGACTACAGATCTACAGTCGTCTATCCATTGTATAGTGGAAGAACATCTCTAGTGACCAGTAACTTGTGTATATGCATACTGTGTGTGTGTGTGTGACATGTCTTGGCTGTGACATGCTCTCCCCACCGCCTGCAGAAGCGTGTGTGTGTGTGTACACGCTTGTGTGTAACATGCCTATGCTGTATAGATCATGAATATTATTCATAAGGCTGAATGTCAACATGGATGAATCATTTTGCTGTAAAATGTCACGAAACACCAGTGTGTGTGTGTCTCGCAGCTTCACCGCTGGATGTGGTGGCAGGCTAGCTATGACCCTGGTTGTCATCACTGTACAAAAACATTACTACCACAAAGAGACAGGAGGGATGAAGTGAGGAGGGAGAGAACAGAGGAGGGTGGATAGGGAGAGGAGGGGGGAGTCAGTGAAGGAGACAGGGGCAATAGGGGATACAGGGTGGACAGGACAGCCAGAGCTATAGGGGACAGGCATGGAGACTTCGCCTCAGAGACAGGCTATAGGCCTGGTTATTGTACAGCACCTCAAGTTGCAGAGAGCCCAGTGAAACTAGTCTCTGTGGATGTTAGTATGATGTCAGCAGAGAGTTCAACACAGTACTATCAACCCACACACACACACAACTCCCTGACAAAGCTCCAGCAGCAGTTACATAAAGGAGCTTTTCTTGTTGCATTTTAAAAGCCCTCCTCCATCCCATCATGCCTGTGAGCTTTAAGGTTGAGAGAGCGTAATGAGGAGTGGGGCTATACACTACAGACAGGCTCAGGGCCCATGGATGAAGGACAAGGAAGGAGGGAGAGAAGGAATGATGGAGGCAGTGTCATCTCTGCTCCCTCTGGCTCTTCCAGCTGTTGTTCTCTCTTTTCCCCTCGCTTTTTCTCCTCCATGGCTTTTCAACAGCACTCGTCTCTCACTGATCACCCTTAACCACTTGTGCCCCTTCTCCCTCCCATCGTTCTCTTATTCCGCTCTCTCCTCCACACAAATGACTCTGTGAAACCGGTCAACTGTTACAAAATTCCCCCTGCAGCTCAACCTGCTTAATACAATGCCTGGCTCATCAAGTCAAATAGACTGCCTACACACACTGAGCAGACACACATTGAATGCAAGCAGACACACACACACACATTGAATCCAGCAGCAGCCGCGCACACACACACACACACAGCACTGAACGCAGCAGCCGCGCACACACATTATACAAAATCCTCCAACCACATAAATTGTCACACATCTGTATGTGAACCACACATGCTACAAAAGGTACATCACATTACACCAGTAGCCAGGCAGTGTCAAAGCCACACACACAGGTAAACACACACCCCAACAAACACACACTAGAAGGCAACCCAATGCATTGTTCCACAGACACACTATGAACAGTGATTGACTAGGGAAGAGGAGAGCTGAGAGAGGCTGATATGAAGAGGTATTACCACACCGGGACAGCAGCAGGGTAAACGACCAGACAAACCTGGCCACAGAAAACCTCAGACACTAGACTGACCATGTAGCACAGAAACAGATATAGAAATGGAACAGCTCCATACATCACATGGCCTGTGTCCCAAATCGCAACCTATTCCCTATGTAGAGCACTACATTTGACCAGAGCCCATTTCTGGTCTAAAGTAGTGCACTACATAGGGAATGTGGGACACACTACATAGGGATCCATTTTGGCCACATCCTTGTAGTGGGCCTATGGAGGATAAAGGACAGGCCCTGTAATACAGAGATAAATTGTAGAATAGAGGCATGGGGCTACAGATGATAGAAGACTAGAGACTCCCAGACCAGACACACACTAAAGTACAGCTAAACCAATATAGTGCTGCTACGCCCAAGGAGCCACGGTGGTAAAAGATGAGAGCTCTAATATTGCTGGGTGTGTGTGTGTGTGTGTTACTAAGGTCCCAGGCTGCTCATTGCTCTCGTATGTCACACACACTGCTCACAGAAACTCCTCTGCACATGGACATGAATCAGGCCTCTCCATGGAGCTGACCCACAGCACCATATTTGTGCCCGTCACTGTGGCCCTGTCACTGTGCACCTGTCACTGTGGCCCTGCGGTGTGTTAAGAGCAGGGCTCAGCAGACAGGTAGATACACCACACAGTTCAATACCTTCAGCTCCCCCTCTGTGCCCGCTAGACAACGTCTGGCTTGCAACAGAGAAGCTCAATAAGTGGAAAGGGGAAGGAACTCCTTTCTACACAGAATAGATAGTGATCTGATGGGCTGCAGGTAACACTGGGGGGTTGTCAGTCTCCTGTGGTAACCAGATCAGAGAAACAGAGAGACAGATATAAGGGGAGGAAGAGAGACGGGATCTCTGAGCAGTGAGACGAGGAGCGAGGTGGGTTGTCAGATTCTCACCATCCATCTCACTTCGTTACTATGAGAGTGACAGAGGGAGAAAGGCCAAAGAAAGGAGGGACAGAATAGAAGATGTGAAAGAGTGAGCAGAGAGAGAGAGATGGAGAAGACGGATGTCTGATAGAGAGAAGAAAAAAAAGAGGTGTTTAGATGGAGAGACGGATGAAGAGATAATACAGAGTGTGTGTGTAGAAGTGTCAAGAGAAGTTGCCTCACACACAGACATAGCTGTGTGAAGTTGTCACAGTACTTCCCGCAACCTGACTCTATTTGATGTCAGACAAAGAACAGAAATAGACTTCACTCCTACAGGGAGAGACGAGGCCACACAGTCACTGAACAAATCACTCTGGACTGCCTCAGAGAGAAGACACACACAATATCTATCGCGTGTGTGAGAGACGCATGTACACCGTCACAAAGACGCACTGACCAGTTGATTCACTCTAGACCTGACAGAGTCCAATAAAAATGTCATACGACTTATCCTGACCAACCTAGAGCCAGAGTATTTCTGTTTCTGCTCTTCATCGGTGTGTGTGGGTGTGTGTGTGTGTGTGTGTGTGTGTGGTGAGAGCACGATTGAGAGCCTGTTGAGACGGTGAATTAAGCAGCCAGTGCATCTGATCTGCAGAGCGCCCCGAGCCAAACACACACACATCTACTCTTAAGAGCGGAGCAGGAGTAACCATTCTCATATGGATAAAGATCCAACTCAGACAGACAGTAGGTTAGTGCTGCCAGCTAACCAGGACCCTGAAAAATTGTAATTTTATTATTCTGTGTGCTTCAGGGAGAGGTTTAGTTCCAGGTACATCACAGCATTGGAGCTTGACATGCGCGCACACACACACACACACCTCTTTCATCTGCGGCTGCCGTCTGTTTTTGCAGGTGGTGGTTGAGGTCACTGCACCACTGAGTGGGACATACAGAGAGAACACACACACACACACTGATCTCACAGAATCTAAACTAACACAGCTGCACTAACCCCATGCCCCCCCTCTTCTAATCCTACTCCCCCCGTTTCTCTCCTCACCCCAAATCAACCCACTCCCAAACCTACACTATACTGAAACCCATCCATCTACAACAACCCCCCCTCTTCTCCTCCACAGTCTTCCTCCCAAACACCCTTCATCACCTCCCCCTACACTATACTAGAACCAATCACCCTACAACAACCCCCCCTCTTCTCCTCCAGTCTTCCTCCCAAACACCCTTCATCACCTCCCCTACACTATACTAGAACCAATCACCCTACAACAACCCCCCTCTTCTCCTCCAGTCTTCCTCCTAAACACCCTTCATCACCTCCCCCTACACTATACTAGAACCAATCACCCTACAACAACCCCCCTCTTCTCCTCCACAGTCTTCCTCCCAAACACCCTTCATCACCTCCCCTACACTATACTAGAACCAATCACCCTACAACAACCCCCCTCTTCTCCTCCACAGTCTTCCTCCCAAACCCTTCATCACCTCCCCTACACTATACTAGAACCAATCACCCTACAACAACCCCCCTCTTCTCCTCCAGTCTTCCTCCTAAACACCCTTCATCACCTCCCCCTACACTATACTAGAACCAATCACCCTACAACAACCCCCCTCTTCTCCTCCACAGTCTTCCTCCCAAACACCCTTCATCACCTCCCCTACACTATACTAGAACCAATCACCCTACAACAACCCCCCTCTTCTCCTCCACAGTCTTCCTCCCAAACACCCTTCATCACCTCCCCTACACTATACTAGAACCAATCACCCTACAACAACCCCCCTCTTCTCCTCCACAGTCTTCCTCCCAAACACCCTTCATCACCTCCCCTACACTATACTAGAACCAATCACCCTACAACAACCCCCCTCTTCTCCTCCACAGTCTTCCTCCCAAACACCCTTCATCACCTCCCCTACACTATACTAGAACCAATCACCCTACAACAACCCCCCTCTTCTCCTCCACAGTCTTCCTCCCAAACACCCTTCATCCCCTCCCTTACACTATACTAGAACCAATCACCCTACAACAACCCCCCTCTTCTCCTCCACAGTCTTCCTCCTAAACACCCTTCATCACCTCCAGTACACTATACTAGAACAAATCACCCTACAACAACCCCCCTCTTCTCCTCCACAGTCTTCCTCCTAAACACCCTTCATCACCTCCAGTACACTATACTAGAACAAATCACCCTACAACAACCCCCCTCTTCTCCTCCAGTCCTCCTCCCAAACACCCTTCATCACCTCCCCTACACTATACTAGAACCAATCACCCTACAACAACCCCCCTCTTCTCCTCCACAGTCGTCCTCCCAAACACCCTTCATCACCTCCCCTCCCCTACACTATACTAGAACCAATCACCCTACAACAACCCCCCCCCTTCTCCTCCAGTCTTCCTCCCAAACACCCTTCATCACCTCCCCTACACTATACTAGAACCAATCACCCTACAACAACCCCCCTCTTCTCCTCCACAGTCGTCCTCCCAAACACCCTTCATCACCTCCCCTACACTATACTAGAACCAATCACCCTACAACAACCCCCCTCTTCTCCTCCACAGTCGTCCTCCCAAACACGCTCTGTCATGTGGAAGGTGTATTCAACTGGATCTACATTTATCCATCTACCCCAACCCTGTCAGATACCCCCCCTCTGCTCTGGTGGCAGTGGGCCAGCCATGCACCACCCCTGGGAGCCCTGCTACCCACAATCCCCTGCTCCCCGTCTGCCGTCAGCTCCAGCCCGGTCAGCATCAGGAGAGGAAGAGTAATCTCCTTGGGACGCTAGGGGATACAGGGGCATCCCACCCCCGCCCAACTGTTGAGTGTGTGTGTGTGTGTGTGTGTGTGTGTGCACGCGCTCTCACAAAATGTAGCTTAATAAAACCCTGAGAAGAGTCAACATTATGACTTACTGATAAAAGGTGAACACCATTTCCTGTGTCTGTTATGCTAAAGAGTAGTCTCAGTAATCTCAAGAGTTCCAGTGTGTTCTGCTTTAGTGTACTTGACATTGACACAACAGCAGAGTAATAGAGTGGAATGCAGATATAATGCAGACAGTCAGGTACCCAGGCTAGGCCAGGAGAAGCCATCATTATGCAAACAGCAGGGAGTAAAAAAATCAAATACAGCACATGGAAAAAGGGCTCTGTAAGGTGTCAAATATTGTCATTGGTGTGCAGCACCCACCTCATATACAGGATTTGATTTAAATAAATAAATAAACTGTGCAAAAAAAAAAAACTATGAATACATTATAAATCTGTGGCTCTGGATTGGAGGAAGTCAAACAGAATCTACACAAAGCATGTGATGAGGCCAAAAGGAGTTTCCATTCACATTAAAAAAAGGTCAGAACCGGGCTGGCTACTCATACAGGTTATTGAAGAGATGCCTCATGGGTCAGCCCATCAATAAATCCTACTGTGATGCATTCATCAGGCCAGCTATCACACTCTGGGATTGTTGAGTCAGGCCTGGAGGCTAAGGGAGAGGGGTTAAACGGAGACAGGTGGCGGTAGGCTAGCTTCTATCCATCCATCAGCAGACTAGAACAGGTTAAAGTGTGTTAATCTATACACTACTGTATGGACTGGACAGTAGCTCAGACAATTAGAAGCCATGGACAGTATATCCTTTGAATGCTGCAGGGTAAACAGGCGTACACGCAGAAACGCATACGTCTACCCACTCAGATGTCCACACACACACACGTCTCCTCCCTCGAACGCCACCACACAAATGGCACCCCCCTCAGGCCATCATACCAGACACGGAAACAAACTGTCCCACTTTGCTGGTGTCTAAACACAAACATGCAGTTATAGTACACGCTGCCGTGAACAAACACAGAAACACATACGATTATTCCTAACCGAGTCCAACAGAGACACAAACAATGTCTACCTCATCCTCCCATCACAGGGAGCCAGAACAGGGCCACCATGACAGTGCCCCGGGCATCACTACAATAGAACTACAGCGGATTGGCACTGGACTGGTACAGCACTACGTTAAAACAGGGATTGGACAACACTGAGAGCTTGGCACTGCAGTGTCAGTTTGGCTTCAAATCTAGGTTGTGGTTTCTGGTTGAACAGCCAGGTTTTGGTTTAAGGGGTCACTGCTCTTAAACTAGAGGGACGTTCAAATATTTGTGTGGAGCGCAACACAGTGTGCTTGTATTCCTCTCAGGCGTTTTAAGTGATGCCACCATTTCCGCTCTGTTGTGAAAGGAAGTCTTTAGCATTCAGCCAGGAGCCCAGAGAAGAGAGTGAGAAAGAGTGAGTGTCGCCTTTTCATTTTGCCAGCCTCAAACTCAAAGCAATTAGTGGAGCCAGATGGCTGTCTGGACTCTGAATAAATAGTTTGAGCAACGACGGAAAAACTCCATAGACGACACAGACACAGACCTGTGGCAATGCGTCGAGACACAGGGAAGATACGGACCTAAAGAACCAAATTGGTTCTAGCTGAGACTACAGGCAGAAAAACATTCAAACAATGAATCCATTTCGACTTCATCTCTGCACTGTATTACTGTGGGGAGTGAAGGTCACACGGTTTTACAGTGATAAAATGATGGGCGTGTGCACGCAAGCACACGTCTCCTCCCACTTTTTGGACCAAACCAGTCTGGTTGAGTCAGCGGGTTCAAAGAATGCAGCCCTTGAGAGCTGGTCTAATGACTTAGTTTCAGCCAGCATGCACATTCCCCAACTGATAACAAACCCTCCCTCTCTGTGGTAATACTAAAGCAACACCACATTCCTAAGCCATTACACACTGTATCTGTACGTTTCCTTGACTCTTCCACTCTGTCCAAACTACCTGTTACCACGGCAGCGGGTTCACCTTAGTCAACCAGATGACATATGCAAATCAAACACAGGGGAAGGGGCTTGGGTGTGTGAGTGAAACGTGAGCTAACACACTTCACCTCTCTCCCTCGCTACCCTGCTCATGTTGACTCCCATAGCCTAGATACTGTCTGTTATCAGCACTCTTGACATTGAACAGTTTTATCACAACCGAAACGAGACAAACAGCAAGACTCAGCAGCTTCCAGGGTGTGCTAACATGTGACACTAGCTAACAGAGGACATTGATAATAAATATACCCACATACATGTCTACATTCAATTACTATTTATATTCCTTCTATGTACATAATACACAGCAACAAGGTCATCCTTTCAAAAATCAAGAAAACTTTAATTGCAACCAAATACAAAAAAACTACAAAATAGAAAGACATGACAAATAGTGACAAATTCTAAAAGGTTTCTTTAAAAAATAAAATAAACAAATTCAGAGAGCGGTGAATAAAAAGCACATTTTGTGGTAAGATTGTTTCGAGTGTGCACTGTACAAAATGGTGCACGGTAAAAGCACATTAAGCCTGTTTTGGCGTAGTAGTCTCAGCAAAGCAGTCGAGAAATAAAGCACTCCAAAAACATAAATTATAAAGCACTGCAATAAGAGATAAAAAGATAAGGACTTGTAAAATAAGCATTGATACAGAAGAGAATAAATCCTTCATGCTTGGCGCTGAGAAATAGAACACGTGACACCATAAATGATTAATTCTTTATTTTTCTTTCTACTAGATACTGTATTTATATATTTATACTATGTACACGTCAGGGGGAGCGATCGAGACGACCAGAAAGTTAAGGCGTCGATTAGTCATCAGTGTTTAGAGCCAGAGGAGGACGATGTGGATTATCAACAACAACTAAACAACCACCTAACTCTGTGTTCGCTCCAGGTCAGGAACATTACATCAACTCTCTAAAAGCATTTTGATTTTAAAACCTTTGTGCCAGGCAGTACAAGCAGAGATCAAGAGAAAGCATTTACTTAAAAAATAAATGTGGTAAAAGATTGGCCAATTGGGCATTTATTTTATCAAAGCTTTAAAAACGCAGCCCTCACAGAGAGGGAGCAACAGTACAGATGATTCTCAGAACACATGTTCCTTAAATCCCTGACAGTGGACAAGAGGTGTGTGTGTGTGTGTGTGTGTGTGTGGCTCTCTCCCAGTCTCTGGAGAACAGAAGGGTCTGAATGTTCTGACAGAGTTCTGACCACTAAGTGTTTGTGTGCATTTGGGGGAGTGTCTCTCCTACTAGTTCCCCCTTTCTGTGTGTGTGTGTGTGTGTGTGTGTGTGTGTGTGTGAGTGAGTGAGTGAGTGAGTGAGTGAGTGAGTGAGTGAGTGAGTGAGTGAGTGAGTGAGTGAGTGAGTGAGTGAGTGAGTGAGTGAGTGAGTGAGTGAGTGAGTGAGTGAGAGATCAGGCTGCAGGGGACAGTGTACAGTAATGTCGTCTCTAACTCCCTATGCTAAGAGACAGAGGGGACAGGAAATGGCCATTCGGGTTACACACCCTGTAGCACTGACAGATGTCCCAAAGCCTCTGAGCCACACACACACAGCGCTGACTCAGAAACCACACAGATCACTGCCTCTGTGGGAGCTAGTCTATCTGATAAATAGTGTGTGTGTTTATGGGTGAAGGGGCAGGTATCTTAAGTATGTTGATTCAGTTTAGTGAACCTGCCAATCCAGTTATTTCAGTCATCATCCTAGCTGAAAAACTAAAATGTTTACATGCATTTCAACTATTGTTCTTGAGATGAACTAGATTCAGCAGTATTTAATAGCTGAAGATGATCATCTTATACATCTTCATTGAAGGGTTGTCTATTCAAACAGTTACATTCGGAGTACAGTATTATTGGCTCTGATTGAACTTTGACCTTGGCCAAACCAGGAAGTGAGTTCCACATGACAACATCGACTATACAGCAGTTATTTACACTCTGATCAATATGCGCATTTTTTTCACAGGAGTTCGACAAGAAAAATAAAGATCCGTACATATATAGTATACAGATACCTCACACCAAAATATACATACAACTTTCTCCCTTCCCTCCCTCTTCACATCACAAACTGGAGGACATTATCAATATTTCTCCAGAGACACACTTCATCACCTTCATACAAATATAACTAGTGGGCATATCCTGTTTTGGTGTTACACACAAGTGCAAAGATTGGAGATGCGTGTTTCTTAGTGGTCATGATAAGTAGTTCACTACAGGCCTCTACGTTGACCTTTTTTAGGAGCACGTGTGTGGCTAAGTTGAAAAATGTAGGCACACACAAATAAATTTAGGAGCACAGTGAAAAATATGAGGTAATAAAGCTGGAATTCTACATTTTTCTAGGCGCACCGGTGCTCCAAAATAAAAATTCCATGTTGCAAAGCAAAATACTTAGACGCATATGGAAGTAAAATGGTTGCACTGCATGTGTACTGTATCTATAATGTTTATGCATACTGAGGACTGACAGACTCAGTATTAGGTTAGGCGAGTCGCAGTGGGTCAGTATCTATCCCTTCCTTCCAGTTCCTTCCTCTCCCCCACTCCAAGGTCAACAGCCACTACAAGAGTTAACGTCATCCTGGAACACTACTGCACATCGCTCTCTGTATTTTTTTTGCTTTATTTAAAATGGCAAGTCAGTTAAGAACAAATTCTTATTTTTAATGACAGCCTAGGAATAGTGGGTTAACTGCCTTGTTCAGGGGATTCGATCTTGCAACCTTTCGGTTACTAGTCCAACGCTCTAACCACTAGGCTACGCTGCCGCCCCCTGATTAACCAGGGAACACAATGAATCACAGGGGAGTCATGAGATAGGAATCGTTCAGGGGTTGATTCAGATCTGGGGTATTGAGGGTAGGAAACTAAGGCTCTTCAGGAAGACAGTTGGTTATAGCCTTTCAGTGGTCATCTGTTTACCTCTAGTGATGTATAATTGTTGTACATGGTGATATTGGCTTGAACAGCCCTCGACTGTCTTGTTAGAAAGACAAATGAGTCACTAAACTATCAGGCTCCGGTCTGTCTGAATCATGAAGGATTATACCCAGATCTCTGCTAGTCAATATAGGTCCTATAACAGGTCCTACTGTGTATGCACAGAATCAATCAATTCATTTGACTTCATTTATATCTTAATTGGCTACAGATGCAAATATGCCATCATGTATTTGGATTTCTATAGAACCTGACTAATCAACCTATGAAAGCTGAGATGTACAGTGAGCAGGGCATGACTCCACCATGGCTTTCTGAGTCAGGTCTGGCAGGAGGAAGGGGCTACAGTAAGTGGGGTGTTTGACACGTAGGGAGGGAGGCATGAAATACTCCCTCTGCTCTCCCTGTATCCCTGACCTCCACACAGCCCTGTGTAAATCACACACACACAGGGTAGAGAGAGGTGATGGAGAGAGACGGGGAGAGAGAGAGAGAGAAAATGTCCACGTCATAACATCCAAGCGGTGGTAATTTGGTGTGCGTGTGGGCTAAGCTGAGCGGTGACTTCATGGCTCATTAGCAATCAAACTCTTCCTGTCAGGAACACCACAAGAAGAGAGGGATCAAATGGAGGAGAGGGAGAACAGCCCTGCTGTTTCAGAGCCTTTCCTTTTACTCCCTCTATCAATTCATCCTAATCCCTCTCTCCCAGTCTCTCCAGAGATGAGAACAGGTGTACGGTTTCCCTCTATCCAATCCCTCCCTCCTATCAATCCCCCTTTCATGCACTCTTCATCTGGATGACTACCTCCTTCAGTAAGTTGTTTATCATTTCAGAATGTCCCAAACTAAATTCTGCGCATACTTCCAGTTGGTGGCACAATAGCAGAGAGAAAATGAGGTAGAAAGAGGCGGCCTACTGCAACATACAGAGTCTGACATTCTACTTAACCACAACTACATCGACCACTTCTGCTGCCAAACTTCCCCTTCCCTTCCCCAGTACTGTCACATGCAGCAGAAACAAGGCTACTGTAGCCGGAACAAACGTTGTCCCACAGGAGAGAGACGAGAATAGCAGGAAGCAGATATCCTCGTGACACCCCTTACATTGCTACTGTGCGTTTAGTGGAGATAAGAATTAATATTTTAGTGAGGAGTTTCTCTAGCTAGCGAGGGAACAGCTGCATGGAGATGCCATTTTACCCACAAGTCCCTACCGCAATGTGTCTCTCTGGAGGCTTCAATCTCCAAGGTCCCTAAGCTAAGGAAAGGAGGAACACAACAGACAGAGCAGCAATGTGAGGAAGATAGTTTTAGGATTTCTTTCATTTGTTTTGGTAGATAGATACCAAGTGATCCACTTTTCATATTTGTCTTATCAATACACCAGTCCTCCATCTTGTTTCTGTACATTCCCTCCCTCAGCCACTTCATTCAGTTCATCTTGCTCCCTCTGTGGGCTGCATTGTTGGTCGTTGTTAATATATTTCAAATGATCCAACAGAGGAGAACCCAACACCACAAACTCCTCTGGAAGGAGGACATTTTCATTCATCCTTTCCTTCTTCCATCCCCCTTTCCCTTCCTCCTCCTCCTCCTCTGCCCGTTCTTTCTACACGTACACGGCAGTCCGTGAGATGACCGACCCGTCGCGCTGAGACTCCATGTCGTCATCAAGGTAACCGCCCATGATTCCGTCCTGGTCATGTGGTGGGCGGAGCTGCAGGATGGGCCCGCCCCTTCCAAAGTGGTCGTAACTCTCCTCGTCGTCCTCCAGTTGGTCAAACTTCCTCCGCTCTGCCTCGTCCAGCTCGCCGCTCAGCAGGATGTCCTGCGCCGTGGCAACCCCCCCCTCACCACGCCCCCCCAGGTGTAGCGGCACGTGGTGATTGGCCTTGTCAGTCAGGCCATCATGGGCGGAGCCCTCCTTGTAGACGTAGATGGGGCTGTTGTTGCCGCCCACCCCGTTGCCCCCGGCGCCAGCACCTGTCCCGTTCTTGCTCCCCTTCTTGCCGCCACCGAAGATGCGCGACTTTATGTCATAGGAGCTGTGGTTTGGGTTGCCGCGGTAACCCTGCTGTTGCCGGCGGCTCCGGGTGACCAGGACGGCGATAAGGGCGGCGACGAGGAGGAGGGCCAGAAGGGAGCCAATCACAGCACCTGCCACCACGCCTGCGTTGGAGGGGACCACAGAGGGTTCTGTAGGGAGGGAGGGAGGGAGGGAGGGAAGAGGGAGGAGAGAGAGAAGAGGATGAGACAGGTGGAGGAAAGCAGATTGAGAAAGAAAGCAGATGGAGAGGGAAAGAAAGGGGAAATAAAGAGAGGACAAGAGGGAGGGAGAGAAGAAGAGGAGGGGTTGGATGATGTCAGCAGTCTGCACTGTATTCCACGTGATGTGTTTTTGCATGTGGGAGTGTGTGTGCTGAGGCTCTAACAGCAGTGTTTAATGTCACTGGAATTTCCTACTCTCCCTCTGAGCTGCTCTTGTCCCCATTCCCTCACAAATGCCCTAATAACGTCAGAGCAACATTTCAACAAGGTCTCTGCAACATCAAGGCAACGTGCCAGTGACGTCTTCTCCTAAACAGTGTGAGGGCAGTGTGCAGGTTCTCTTTAGTCTCAGCCCCACAAAATAGCAGAACGATTAAGCAACAACAAAAGACATCCTCTGGAGTCCAGAGGGCAAGAACAGGTGAAGGCCATGCAGGAGGACAGGACAGGAGGATGATAAATGGATGGAGGGATGCAGCCAGGGATGAAGGAGAAGAGGATGCGGGTGGTGGTGACTGACAGAGCAAGACGGCAGAATGACAACTCCTGCTTCAAGCTACTATAATGTAGAACAGGACAGTCCGTCTGCCCCCTCTCCCCTAGCTACTGAACACCCAACTGAGCTCCGTTGTATAAACCCCGAACAGTGTGTGTGTTTTCCCTCAGTTTGGTCATATTGCAAGGCTCATGAGTCCAGACACATCAGCTGGTGAGATTGCTAGTTATTTGCTACCACTCTACCTCTCTTCTCACCCATCTCTCCCATCCTCCTCCATCTACTACACCCTCCCTCCCTCTCATGTCCCACACACCACCCCCCTCAGCCCTCACTCTCTCCGTTTTTCTTTCCACACACTGCTCACTTGTACACGAGCAGCGCGCGCACCCCCTACCTCGCACAGTAGCTAAACCTTTCCATTGACACATGACAGTGAGACATGGTCCTCCAACCCCTCCTATAATAAAAACACAGGAACTGTACCTGGAGGTGCTAAAGGATGGAGTAGGTACAAGTATCCCCTAAACACTGACACAGGGTTAGGGGCCACATTCATCAAGATTGTCTCAGAGTAAAAGTGCTGATCTAAGATCAGTCCCCCCTTGTCCATGTAATCATTATAAGGCAAAACTGATCCTTGATCAGCAGTGAGATGCTTTATTAACACAGGCCCTGATATATTCTAATCCTCCCAATGGTTAAAGGTTGATTAATGTGGTACTATGTGGTTAGGGGCAAAAAGGTTGGTGTCTGGTCTGAGTAGTACAGCAGAATGCTAGTAGTGCGCTAGAAGAGGACGCTAGAGCGCTAGCAGAGGATGCTAGAGCAGAGGACGCCAGAGCAGAGGACGCCAGAGCGCTAGAGCAGAGGACGCCAGAGCGCTAGCGCAGAGGACGCCAGAGCGCTAGGGCGCTACAGCAGAGGACGCTAGAGCGCTAGAGCAGAGGACGCTAGAGCACAGAACGCTAGAGCGCTAAAGCACAGGACGCTAGAGCACAGGAAGCTACAGCACTAGAGCACAGGAAGCTACAGCACTAGAGCACAGGACACCAGAGTGCTAGCGCAGAGGACGCTACAGCACAGGACGCTACAGCACAGGACGCTACTGCTCGTGCAGAGTACGCTAGAGCACTAAAGCACAGGATGCTAGAGCACAGGATGCTACAGCGCTAGAGCAGAGGACACCAGAGTGCTGGAGCAGAGGACGCTAGAGCGCTAGAGCACAGGACGCTAGAGCACAGGCCGCTAGAGTGCTAGCACAGGATGCTAGAGCAGAGGACGCTAAAGCGCTAGCAGAGTGCGAGGAGTGCTAGCAGGAGAATGGCGCGCAAGACGGCGGTCAGTGCTGATCATTTGTTTTGGTAGCTGAAGGAATTATTGGATTTCCGTACCCAATTATGACCATTGGATTATTTCTACGGTCATAAAACCCTGTATGAATATGGTTTAGTTTATTTACCAAAGTAATTGATTACTTTCTGCAAGTTATTCACCTCTAAAACGAAGTTTGCGACAACACTAGATAGCCTGATAAGTTAGCTAGCTGAAAAACTAGCTTGTCGAACGTACATGGAAACTGCCACAACCAGAACCAAAAGGAAAGAAATGGAGAGATCATCAGATGGACAATTAACCACAAAAGATAGTATGATTTTGGGTACTCCTCTTCAGAATGTAACTGTGGGGGGAAATACTGCAATGGGTGATGAAAATGCGGTGAGCACAGACAACAATGTTCACATCTTGCGCCCCTCCAGTCCCTAGCTCAGGCCTTTACCTTACGACCCCGGCACTCCAGTTAAGCCCCAGGGGAAAAAGACGAGAGGCCAAGAGGGTATGTCACTTCTTGAGATGCAAAACAATATTGTAATGCTTTTGACAGCAAAGATAGATGAAAGGGCAAATGGCTTGGAGGTCATGGTTAGGGAGAATACGATGAAAATTGAGTCCATTAAAAAATCTGTTGACTTTATCTTTGGAGAAGTGAAAACCCTCAAAAGTGACATGAAGAAAGTGGAAGTTATCTGCCAGGAAAATGAAAAGAAGGTGGCTAAACTTGAGCAAAAGGTGAATGAGGCGGAGAGATACCAGCGCAGGTGGAACCTGAGGCTCCATGGAATTCCAGAGCAGGCGTGTGAGGACATCAAATGCAGAGTTGTTGACATCTGTGGAGTTGTTGACATCTGTGGAGCTGTCATTCCCAAATCAAAAGCCAAACTTCAGGAAAATGTAGACATCGTCCATCGTTTGGGAAGACTTAAGGATCAAGACAAGAGACCGAGGACAACCATCATCCGGTTCACCAACAGATCAACGCGGGATCTTCTTTGGAGGCGAGCAAAGAATTGTGAATTCCTCCAACAAAAATTGAGGTTCATGGAGGATCTGACCTCGGCAGACAAAGTGACAAGAGAGAAACTGTGGCTGCAGCTCGAAAGGCGGAAAACAGCATTTTTTATTTTTTTAAATCGGTGCAAGAGTGCTCATCGATGGGAAAGAAATGCGGCCAAATCAGAACATTTGAGTGAGAGCCAGAGTCTAACTCGGAAGAACTGTCAGGCCAAAAAAACTGATTACCAGGTGAAAAGCAGCCTTTTATTAACAATACTTTGGTAATTTTATGACCAATATTTTTTTTGCGGGGGGGGTTAATAATGGGATGGAAATCCTTTTGAGTTACATATCCTTAGGAAAAGCTTATATTAGCATAACAAGGTTGTTGGTTGAAGTTTATGTATTTATCTCTTTGTTCAATTAATGTCAGGGGTATTCGTCATTTACTCAAGCGTAAGGCTATTTTCCTGTATTGCAAACGGTTTAATGCTGACATTTACTTTTTACAAGAGACTCATGCTTGTTCTTCCGATCTATCTTTTTGGAAAAATCAATGGGGTAACGATATCTGGTTGGCAACAACCACTCTGCAGGTGTAGCAGTTAAGAGGTGCATTTAAAGGGAAGGTCATCAGTAGTAAGACTCACCACTCTGGACGTTGGTTAATTTAACAGTAAATTTCAACAGTGAAATGTTTTTATTAGGGAATATTTATGCATCCAACAACAAACCAAACAGGATATTATTTCAAGAATTTGAAGAAGATAGGTGTATTTCAGGATATCAAAATGATCTTAGGTGGAGATTTTAATTCTGTATCTAATGTGATGATTGACAGATATCCCCCTCCTAACAGATCCTGCATAGTTAATCCTGAGTTGAATAACCTATGTCTTGGATTAGTTGATATTTGGAGACCTAAATATCCTGATAAAAAGGAATTCACTTGGAGTAACAAGGACATGTCCAGACAGTCAAGAATTGACTTCTGGTTGATTTCTAATTCATTAGATAATTCTGTAGTCAAGGTATCAATTGAACCATCAATTCTTACTGATCATAAAGTTATATTCTTATCTTTAAATATTAATGGATCTGAAGTTAAACCGAATCGGAGTTATTGGTAACACAATAGTAGACTGTTGGAAGATAATAATTTCAAGATGGATGCCAAAGATATTATACAAGACAATTGGCGGAAAGCCCAACTATTTAAGTCTTATGGGAAATATTGGGAATTAATGAAGTACGAAATAAGACAAACAGCCATGAAGAGAGGTAAAGAAATTGCTGAACTTAAAAGATTGAGGGAAGATAACTTGTTAAGGAAATACTTTCTCTAATCTCTATGGAGGACCTTGATGAAGAAGGAAAGGGTCAGTTATTCTCTTTACAACTAGAAATGGACCAAATGTATAAAGAGAGAGCAAAAGGGGCATTTGTAAGATCAAGAAGGAGATGGTTGGAGGAAGGTGAAAAAAATACAAAATACTTTTACAATTTAGAAAGAAAGAATTCTGAATTGACATCTATTCATAAGCTCAATATAGATGGCAAAGAAAATTTAAAAAACGATATTTCAAAATATGTTTCGTAATTCTATGGTAACCTTTATACCAGTAATGCCTGTCCTACTAGTGACATATCTGCCTTTCTAGACTGTCAAAGACTGTGCAAAATTCATAGATGAAGACTTCCAAAAGTCTTGTGATGAAATTATTTCTATTACTGAAATAAAAAAATGTATCAGCAAGTTAAAAGAGAACAAATCTCCAGGGAATGATGGCATTATCAGTGAATTCTATATAAATATTTTCAGGAGGATATTATTGAATTTATATTTCATGTTTTTAAGGAGGCAATTGATTTAGGGGTCCTGCCTGTTTCTATGACAGGGCCTAATTTCTGTAATACCCAAACCAAACAAAGATTCTATGATGTTAGAAAATTGGAGACCAATCACATTAATGAACAATGATGGAAAGATACTTGCATCCATCTTTGCAGAAAGACTTAAAAAAGGTCTTGACCAAATCATTGACGATACCCAGTCTGGTTTTATGAAGGACAGACATACATGTAATATATTCGACTAGTATTGGACTTGATAGATTACAATGAGCACATTATGGAAGATAGCTTTATTTTATTTGTAGACTTTTACAAGGCATTTGATACAGTTGAACATTATTTTCTTTTTGAGACTCTTCGATTTTGGTCAATATTTTCAAAATGTAATTAAGACACTTGATGCCAATTGTGACCCAGAGACTCTTGACCATTTATTTTGGGACTGCTCTTATGTCAGAAGATTTTGGTGTGAGTTAGAAGATTTTATTTTAAAAGAAACAACTATTAATGGTCATTTGAAAGATTGATATTATGTTTATTTTTGAACCAAATGATATGGACCCTGATTTAACTTTCATTGTTAATTTGTTTATCTTTCACGGAAGATTATTTGTCCATAAAATGAAGTGGGCAGAGAACAAACCCCTTTTCACATTATTTAAGATAGAAATATTATTTTGAAATGATCAGTAAATGTAAAAACAAAAAAGCAATATGCACCATAAAAGTATTTAACAAATTGGAAATTAATCTTGATATGTAATACCCCTCCCCGAGGAGCGCTAGCTAGCAGAGGACAGCGGAGCGCTAGCAGAGGACAGCGGAGCGCTAGCAGAGGACAGCAGTGTTTTGTCCCAAGGTTTCACTAAACAGCTTCCTGTAAAGGAATGCTTCCTCTCCCACGGTGTTTGGCCTTTTAAACAGCATGGGACAAGCTCTCACCAGCATGATCACACACACTTTATGTTTTACTATCCTTGTGGGGACACAAAATGGATTTCCATTCCACTAAGCTTAAAATAGCTTTTGTCCTCGTGAGGATGTGGGAGATGTCCCCACGAGAGAGAATTTTCCTTACACACACACAGGGGAGATGCTTCTCCCAGTCAGGCAGTAAACGCACTGAGCACAATGCCTTGGGAAGAACGGTACACAAACCTCTCAATGAAAAATGCACTCATATCTCCCTCGCTCTCACTGACGCAAGGCAGTTTCTCTGGATCCCCGCAAGGTCAGCCCCCCCCACAAATATAATCAAATGTGTCAGCCAGAGAGCCACTCACAAAGTATAGACAACCAATCACTGTCCATGATGCTGAAATTGTCTATGCAGCTGCCTATCAAAACGATGATAGGTTACATGCCCTGGCACCACAGAAACCCTATAGCTTTACTTAATGGATAAATGTTTATTGAAGGCCTATATTTGGTCGTCATTTTCTCACGTTAAACCTAACATTTCACGAAGCTATACACGTTGTCGTAGGGCGTCCATTTAGACTGCTGTCTGGTGGCAAGAATGTAATTACTTGTTCAGTAATTAAAAGTTGTAAATTCAAACATTGCAGATGGTAAAATACATTTTCAATACAACAGCATACTAAATCAGCAACCAATTGATGTATTCATTTGATATACAACTGTCCTAGTATATCCTACCTGAACCTGCATGACATGAGCTATTGCTCGCGCTCTCTCCCAGCTTGGATAGAATGTTTGTGTGTAAAACCAGTCTTAATGCCAATCTCTTTTTTTTATTCTATGTAGAGGCCTATAGTAGCTACAACATGCGGCTGCGTCGGCTTGCATTTTTGTGTGCAAATGTTCTCACCACGGCCTGTAGGTCCAGGTTACAGACCCAACTGTTTTCTATACTGAGTATTGACAACCCAGAGAGTTTTTTCTGCGACATTGTGCATTATATGTCCATTGCGCTGCACACAATTTAAACTTAGTCTTGAATGGTGCATAGCAAGATATACCAGAGATAAGGGACTGTTAATAAAAGCAAACACACAACTCAAATGTCGGCTCACCAGTATGAAGAAAATCACAACACGCTTTTTTTGTTTGTGCCCTCAAGGACTTTTGTCCGCTCAAGATAAATTTGTTTGCATCTGCCAATTTATTGGCTATCCAGTATCCAGACGACCTGTCCCAGAGCTTTCTTTTCAGTTCATCTCTTTCCGTAACCCATTGAGTCCGGCAATTAAGGAGAATGCGAGAGGCTAAAATAAATATGCTTCAAATCTAGCAGTTCTGCAACACCACTCCCTTCTGCCCAGTTCCCCTCGTCTTGCTACGGCAATCAAGTTGTTTTTAACCATCCCTGTAACTGTCGCTTCTGTGAAGAGATCGTTTTCTAAACTAAAACTCATAAAGACCTACTTAAGAAGCATTAGGCTCTCGATCAGACATACGTTTTTTGACTCCTGAGTAAGCTCCACTCACTGCACCGGCGCCGTCGTAACCTTGACAATGGCATTTGTTCACTGATATCCCCTTATACTTTCAATCAGTTCATTTCTTTTTCAAGGCCTGAGGCACTTTGGTCAGTCACATTCTTGAAGGCCAAGAAACAAATGCTTAGCTTCCTAGTACATAAAAAATATTCTTAATGACTTTTTAAAGGGTTACTGTCACAATTATTTATGTCAGACAGGCGCATGGGCCCCCAGAGCTCATTGGCCCCCAGGGCTGTCCAGCCAAAAAGAAAGAAACAACCCCAGAAAGTACACTATGCATCGCTCAAGCACAAAAACCACTGGCTGAGGAAAATGATGCTTTTTATAGATTGTGTCATGCACGACCATAAGCTCCAAGTAACCGCACGTAATGAGAGAGATGGGGCGGAAATAAAGCCTGCTGCCACCCGCCTCCTAAAGACATGCAGCAGCCCCCAACGCACACACACACACACCACTCAGTGGTGCATGGGCATATATTACATTACATCATGGGAGAAGACTGATTGGTTGGTTTCTTCACAGAGAGAGAGATGGTGAGTTAGCAGCAGTACTGAATGTGACTTATTGAATGGTCTTATACATGTCTCTGGTCTTGATCATGTCTTACTGAGGGGTGGAGGGATGGCAGAGGGCAGTCAGGCCTGGAGGATGGAGAGGAACAGACTACATTAGATCTGTTGCTCTTCTCTGTACGCATGGCCAGAGACAGACCGGGAGGAAAAAGGAACGAAGGAGATGCATCCTCTGAAGGAGGGCTGACACCACTACAGGGGAATATGTGAAATAGGAAGGATGCAGGTTAACTCATTACGAGGGGCTGATTTAAACAGGATACCATTGCAGGGTATTGCAGGGGAAACAGAAAGGAAAAAGGTTTGTCTGAACGGGTGGGGAAGGATTTTGATGTAACACCAGTGCATGGGAATATTGGAGAGACCAGCTCTGGAGACAGTGGTGATGTCAGAAAGTGGGTTAGCTAACTGCGGCGGAGCTTGATCCAGTACAGGATCAGGGGAGCTAAGCAGTGATTAAGAGAGCAGGTGTTAAGAGAAGGAGAAACCAGCTCAGCAGGATGAGATAGGGTAAGGGGGATGAGACAGCGGTATGAGAGAGAAAGGGAGATGGAGAGAGAGAGAGAATGGGATGAGAGGGAGAGGGGGGAGAGTGGAGATAGGAAGAATGAGAGGGACAGGGTGAGAGGGAGATTGCCTCAGTGCTGTGGGTTGGTATTTGAGAGAGAGACAGAGAGAGGGCTAATGGCATGTCTCTCCACTGAGCACAGATCAGTACAGCACTGTAGGAGCCTGATAGGAACACTGACAGAGGACCGGACCAGGGACACTGACAGATCCCAGGTCAGCTCGTAACCCTGTGCAGGGCTCTCTGCGTCAGTTGTCACACAGCTGGGGGCAGGACAGGAGCAGCAGCACGACAGGAGCCTGCTCTAGCCTGGTACAGACGCTGGCCATTTCACGGCCACGGCCCCTCTCAGCCCTGGTTGGACACAGCTCCACTGCATTAGCACTCCATCTGTATTCACACTTGCTCTCTCAGTTCTTCTCTGTGTGGGCCTGCACTCCATTCATCCCCATTTTACTGTCTTTCTCACTGAGGGGGAATGACAGGAGAAAAGAAAGGAGGGAGATGACAGGACAAGGGAGGGGAGTAGAGCTGACACGGTAAAAATCTGTCGTTCTGCCCCTGAGCAAGGCAGTTAACCCACTGTTCCCAGGGGCCGATGACGTGGATGTCGTTTAAGGCAGACCCCCGCACCTCCTCTCTGATTCAGAAGGGTTGGGTTAAATGCGAAAGACACATTTCAGTTGAATGCATTCAGTTGTACAACTGACTAGGCATCCACCTTTCCCTATAGCAGGAGAGAGTAGATGAATGGGGAGGGAGTAAGAGGGAAAGAATTTAGGGGTGATGGACCAAAGAGGAGAGAGGAGGACAGGAAATCATCCTGGGAGACCGGAAAGGACAGCAGAGTTTATGGGAGACAGGATAGTGAGGGGGAGGAGAGGGAGGACAGAAGAGAGGGAGTTAAGAAGGAGAAGCAGCCAGGAGCTGAAGCAGCAGAGGCCGACTGATCCGCTCAGAGAGGATAGAGAGAGACTACACTACACACTCACAGCACTGTCAGCCTGCTCGCTCACACACACACACACACACACACACTAATCAGAGAGAGAAAATGGAGGGGGTGATAGTGGTAGAGAAGAAGCAGTGCCATAGGTTCCCATAGGGGTTATAAATGGCATCAGCATCCTGTTCCCCTCTCACCCCCCTCCTTATTCTAAGAGCAGCCACTCTCGCTCTCTCCATCTCACTCGTTCAATCACCCCTTTTTCTCCCCTCATCCCACTACCTCCCCGTACCCAGCCCCGTACCCATACCCAGCCCCGTACCCTGCCCCGTACCCATACCCTGCCCCGTACCCATACCCAGCCCCGTACCCATACCTAGCCCCGTACCCATACCTAGCCCCGTACCCATACCCAGCCCCGTACCCATACCTAGCCCCATACCTAGCCCCATACCTAGCCCCATACCCATACCTAGCCCCATACCCATACCTAGCCCCATACCCATACCTAGCCCCATACCCATACCTAGCCCCATACCCATACCTAGCCCCATACCCATATCCAGCCCTGTAATACCCTGTGGGCCTGCATGGGGACGTCCGTTAAGTTCCAGAGAGATGCTAGTGGCCCATCAGAGAGAACACATTAGTACCATGGGGAGGTGAGGGACGGAGCGGGGGAGGTGCGGGACGGAGCGGGGGAGGTGCGGGACGGAGCGGGGGAGGTGCGGAACGGAGGGAAGAGAGGTGGCTTTTAAAACCTTCACTAGTGAATTGCCCTTTTTATCCATTTGTCCTGCATTCCCCCGTGGCAGCACAAAACGACTTCAGGTAAAGTGCATATCAGGTGGGCGGATGTATTTTTTTACAAGAGAGAGAGAGAGCAAGGTGGAACTCGTGGAGGGGATAGACGGACGAAGTGTTCTTTATTTAAACGGGCGCGGTCGACCGAACATCTCTTTCAAGTGGTGTAGTGGTTGTCTAGTCACAGTACACAACAAGTAAATAGCAAGGTTGAGTTTCAGTCCAGTCCAATGCAAACCGTACAGTGTGTGGAGACCTGAAACTGTCTCTGATGATGCAATCCATTCTACCAGTAGATGAACAGACGAGTAGAGCTCAAACATCACAGCTAGGATCCATGGGTATAAACAGAAGGAGAGGATTGCATGCAAACAAGGAGGGATGGGTGATAAGGTTTCAAAGGGTAGAGGATGGATAGATGGAAAACCCAAACGGAGGAATAGAGGCCCAGTAAACTGCCCCCCAACCACTAACCCCAGGGACAGAGCATGCTTCTCTCCCTGACTACAGGCAAGCATCCCCACACCCTCTGTGTGTGTGTGTGTGTGTGTGTGTGTGTGTGTGTAACCCAGCATGCCTGCATGTGTAGTAAGTGTGTTTTCAGGTGTGTGTTCAGGTGTGTTTGTAGCATAGTATGCACATGTGTATGAATACAGTCATTTCAGGTGTGTGTGGACTCACCTCTGACCATAACAGTGACCTGGTCCTTGCCAGTGCCCAGGCGGTTCTTGACCTCGCAGACAAAGGTTGTGTTGGCCTGCTCGTCCACCTTCAGCACGGTCAGCACGTTTTCTTTTACCTGCACTGTGTCTGGCATCTGACCAGTCATACTGGGGGTAGAGGGAGAAGAGGGGAGGAGGAGAGGGTGGAAAACATAAGTATTGGAACCTGGCCCAGATCCCCCTACTTCCAACTGACCTTTTCATACCTAGAAATACAAGTAAATGATTATGGAGGAGTCAGTCAGGACACTGCATGGCTTATTGTTTCTACTGGGGTTAAACTCCACTATGGAAAGTTACACCATTTCTCCATCATCAAGATAAGAGGCCAGTGGCTGTGGAGTTGATCATTATTATTATCATAATACTATCTGTGGTTTATAGTGGCCTTGTGGATAGAGTGATAAAGAAGGAGAGAGCAAGCGAGACCGGGATACAGACTGACAAAGAGACAGGCACTCACGTTTTCCATGTGATGGTGGTAGGGATGGGGTTGGCAGTAGCCTGACAGGTCAGAGCCACGTTGGTCCGACCCATGTACCAGTTATTATCATAGCCCACGATGGTCACCTGTGGGGGGTCTGAGAGAGAGAGAGGTTAATTAGTGGGACTTCCTACACAGAGAAAATAATTATATTCGGATGCATATTCATGACAACATTAAAAAGGTCTGAGAATACGCTCTGCATGAGTAAGTGTGTGTGTGTGTGTGTGTGATGCATGTGTGCACCAGTGTGTGCAGTGGCCTTACATTCGATGGCCAGTTTCATCAGGAAGCTCTCAGGCTTGGCCTGGGTCCGATGGGACACCAAACAGCTGATGTCTTTGCCGTTGTCTGCTGCTGTGGGAACCAGCATGTACTGGCTGGATACCGTCACGGTGTTGTCAGCGCCCGCCGTAGAGACAGAGGTAGCGTTGCCGTTGACAGCCGTCACCCATGCAATCTGGGCAGCAGGACGACCGTCGGCCGACTCACAGCGGGCCACGACAACTGGCTTGGCTCCCGCGGCGACAGTGGAGGCTATCACTGTTACCCCGGAGGCAGAGTTCCTGGGTTTGGCTGATGAAGGGAAGAGAGAATAATTAATGAATACCAATATTGATAAACGACTAGACCGGCGAAAACAAGACAGACTTTAACTGTTTGTTCCTTCCCTCCCTCTCTCCGTGGCTGTTGAATGTGAGTAGAGCAATCAGGACAAGAGCCGACACCAAGCATGACAAGCAGCCGGATCAATAAACGCCAGAGGGGAGAGAGGGGAGCTGTGCCCAGGTTAGAGCAATGATTCTAACGCATTAACAGAAACACAATTGATCTGACAATACCACTTCTAATAGCAATTAAGCTGCATGGACTGGGTAAAGGTCGGAGGAGGCACGAGAGCACACACAGATACATAATAGAACATGGATACTAGAGGTCGACCGATTATGATTTTTCAACACCGATACCGATTATTCGAGGGCCAAAAAAACGATGCCGATTAAATTGGCCAATTTTTTTAACAATGTATTTATTTGTAATAATGACAATTGCAACAATACTGAATGAACACTTATTTCAACTTAATATAATACATCAATAAAATCAATTTAGCCTCAAATAAATTATGAAACATGTTCAATTTGGTTTAAATAACGCAAAAACAAAAGTGTTGGAGAAGAAAATAAAAGTGCAATATGTGCCATGTAAGAAAGCTAACGTTTAAGTTCCTTGCTCAGAACATGGGAACATATGAAAGCTGGTGCAATGAACGCAAGATAAGTGACACAATTTCATGTTAGCAGGCAATATTAACTAAATATGCACGTTTAAAAATATATACTTGTGTATTGGTTTTAAAGAAAGGCATTGATGTTTATGGTTTGGTACATTGGTGCAACGACAGTGCTTTTTTCGCAAATGCGCTTGTTAAATCAACACCCGTTTGTCGAAGTAGGCTGTGATTCAATGAGAAATTAACAGGCACCGCATCGATTATATGCAACGCAGGACACGTTAGATAAACTAGTAATATCATCAACCATGTGTAGTTAACTAGTGATTATGTTAAGATTGATCGTTTTTTATAAGATAAGTTTAATGCTAGCTAGCAACTTACCTTGGCTTCTTGCTGCCCTCGCGTAACAGGTAGTCAGCCTGCCATGCAGGCTCCTCGTGGAGTGCAATGTAAGGCAGGTGGTTAGAGCGTTGGACTAGTAACCAGAAGGTTGCAAAAACGAATCCCCCCTGAACAAGGCAGTTAACCCCCGTTCCTAAACACCGATTACCGATTGTTATGAAAACTTGAAATCGGCCCTTCCGATCAATCGGTCGACCTCTAATGAATACACACAGACTAGGGAAACAGAACACACACAGACCAGGGAAACAGAACACACACAGACCAGGGAAACAGAACACACACAGACCAGGGAAACAGAACACACACAGACCAGGGAAACAGAACACACACAGACCAGGGAAACAGAACACACACATACGGTCCTACCTAGCATGATGAGGGAGGTGACGCCCTGTTCGTTGCCGCTGGGGTAGGTGGCGTATTCACAGATGTATTTCCCCTCGTCAGTCATCTTGACGTCCGAGATCTGGATGGAGGGGTTGCTGAGGGAGGGGGGCTCCGTCGTGAAGCTGACCCGCCCCTTCAAGGGCGATGTGGGGTAACTTGCCCCAAATTTAGGGTGGAACACTGCGATGTTGAGCCGCTCGCCCTCCTTCGGCTCATAGATCCAGGACACCTGCGTAGTAGAGTCAAGTTCATTCATTGAAATATTACACAACCTGTCAAATGGAGAAAAGGGGTCAATAAATAACAGAGACTCTTACTCTTTTCTTTGTGAACATATATTACTCTCTTTTATTTGATTTATTTAACCTTCATTTAACTAGGCAAGTCAGTTAACTTCTTACGTGTAGGGGGCAGTATTTTCACTTTCGGATGAAATACGTGCCCATATTAAACTGCCTCCTACTCAAACTCAGAAGCTAGGATATGCATATTATTAGTAGATTTGGATAGAAAACACTCTGAAGTTTCTAAAACAGGTTTGAATGATGTCTGAGTATAACAGAACTCATATGGCAGGCAAAAACCTGAGAAAAATCCAACCAGGAAGTGGAAATCTGATGCTTGGAATCTTTCCAAGTCATTGCCTATCTAACACACAGTGACTTAGGTTTCATTTTGCATTTCCTAAGGCTTCCACTAGATGTCAACCGTCTTTAGAACCTTCTTTCAGCCTTTTGCAGTGAACAGAGAGCGAACAAGAAGGTGGGGAAGTTGGTGACCCAGAAAATGACATGAGTTCATTGGCGCGCATTCACGTGAGGCGGTAGCTGTGTTCCAAAACGTTTTTCAAGACATTGGAATCGTCCGGTTGGAATATTATTTAAGTTTTACATTAAAAAGGCCCTAAAGATTGATGCTTTACAATGCTTGACATGTTTCAACGAACGTAAATATAACTTTTTTTGACTTTTCGTCGTGAAACTTTCCACGCGCTTCCTACATTTGGAGTAGCTTACTGAACGCGCAAACAACAAGGAGGTATTTGGACATAAATTATGGACTTTATCGAACAAAACAACATTTATTGTGGACCTGGGATTCCTGGGAGTGCATTCTGATGAAGATCAAAAGGTAAGTGAATATTTCTAATGCTATTTATAATTGTAGATGACTCCAAAATGGCGGGTATCTGGTGTATTTTTCTGAGCGCAGTACTCAGATTATTGCAAAGTGTGCTTTCCCCGTGAAGCTTTTTTGAAATCTGTCACAGCGGTTGCATAAAGGAGATGTTCTATAATCTATAATTCTTTGAGTAACAGTTTGATATTTTATCAACGTTTATGATGAGTTTTTGTAAATTGTTGTGCTGATTCACCGGCAGTATTGGAGGCAAAATATTTTCTGAACATCACGCGCCAATGTAAAATGCTGTTTTTGGATATAAATATCAACTTGATCGGACAAAAAAATGCATGTATTGTGTAACATGATGTCCTAGGAGTGTCATCTGATGAAGATCGTGAAAGGTTAGTGCATAATTTTAGCTGGTTTTCGTGACACATCTCCTTGCTTGGAAAATGGCTGTGTGGTTATTTTTGTATATGTACTGTCCTAACATAATCTAATGTTTTGCTTTCGCTGTAAAGAATTTTTGAAAATCGGACAACGTGGTTGGATTCAGGAGAAGTGTATCTTTAAAATGGTGTAAAATAGTCGTATGTTTGAGAAATTGAAATTATTAGATTTGTGGTTTTGAATTTGGCGCTCTGATTTTTCACAGCCTATTGTCAAAGTCAATCCCGTGTCGTAAGAAGTTAAGAACAAATTTTTATTTACAATAATGGCCTACCGGGGAACAGTGGATTAGCTGCCTTGTTCAGGGGCAGAAGGACAGATTTTTTACCTTGCCAGCTCGGGGATTCGATCTAGCAACCTTTCGGTTACTGACTCAATGATCTAAACACTAGGCTACCCCCCGCCCCACTACAGTAGATAAAAGCTTTCAAATCAAATAGCATATCAGACAATCCATGTACAGTGCATGTAAACTTGGATGATCAAGGACAAAGTGTCTTAATAATAATGTAGAATTTTCTCTTTTTAAATGGTCATGGATGTAAATTGTTATGACGGTAAAAGCCATGAGTCCAGACATTAGTTCTTGTATGTGTGTCTGATCATTTAGGACTTTCTTCTCATGTTGTAAAAACGTATCCATTTGTCAACATACGAGTTCCTGTCTGACACTGACCTGTGTGAGCTGTATCCCTCCAGCGTCTGCGAAGGCACACCTCAGGTTGACCGCCTGGCTGGGGTAGGACATCACTTCCGGTTCCACCTTCACCTGCTGAGACAACGCCCCTGGGAGGAAGAGGAGAGGACGTTAGTGCACCTTCCTGTTTTCCCCTCCCTGTTCTTCGTCAGAGGCCATGAAGGAAAGGTGAGTAGGAGAGGAAGCTTGTTGAGTCTATTGGGACCAGGCCCCAGCCTGCCTGATGAGGAGAGGAAGCTTGTTGAGTCTATTGGGACCAGGCCCCAGCCTGCCTGATGAGGAGAGGAAGCTTGTTGGCCCTAGTCTGTTCGATGACAGATTATAGTTCTGTGGAATCGTCTGGTACACCATTAAGACTACCTATAGTAAGCAAGTAGGTCAACGCTCCAGGAGACTGCTAGAGGAGTCTGCTAGAGGAGTCTGCTAGTGTGTGTGTGTGTCGAACCACAAAATAACCCTTCTGCAACCACATAACCTCTTTACAACCACCTGGAGACTCTGCTGCCATGATCGAAGAGCCAGAAGCACTGGTATTCCCCTCATGAGGAGTGAAGGGTTCAGAATCTGAGTGTGTTCTAGCTGGATCCTGGTGCCTCTCCAGACCTTGAAGACCTGTGTGTATTGTGTCCTAGTGTAGGGGCCTACTGCTGTGTGATCTAGGTGTTTGGGAGGGATCAGGCAGCAGCCTGACTTCAATCCAACTGCAGCAGATAGACCAACTACAGATTAGCTCTGGGACCTGCTCGGCTCTAGTGAGGGAAGGAGGGAGGCATCGAGGGCTATTAAAACCCAGGATTGCTCGTCTCCACTGGGGAGTATTAATTGAGTCAACCTTGCACGCCACAGGTCATTACACAGACCTGTATTGATAAGCGTGCGCACACACACACACACACACACACTTTTTAATCCCAGGAAGGCAGGCAGGCGGGAAGTAAGGCAGGCAGAAAGCCCAGAGGGACAGGGCTGAGGAAAGCCTGCCTGCTGTCAGTCATAGACAGAGCAATAAGAGGAAAACCAACCCAGTTTAACTCTCTAAGCCAAGATGAGAGGAATGGTTTGAGACATCCAACTCCCCCAGGGATATAGAATATAACCCACCCCCTGAAATGACTAACCCCCCCGGGGTTGTAGACTATCATTAGAAGGACAAGGATTGACTATATTATTTATGGTGTGTGTGCTGTGTTGCTAAGGTAAGGATGCCTTAAACAGAAAACTCATATTATAGCAGACAAATAAAAATGGAATATACACTGCTCAAAAAAATAAAGGGAACACTTAAACAACACAATGTAACTCCAAGTCAATCACACTTCTGTGAAATCAAACTGTCCACTTAGGAAGCAACACTGATTGACAATAAATTTCACATGCTGTTGTGCAAATGGAATAGACAACAGGTGGAACTGATAGGCAATTAGCAAGACACCCCCAATAAAGGAGTGGTTCTGCAGGTGGGGACCACAGACCACTTCTCAGTTTCTATGCTTCCTGGCTGATGTTTTGGTCACTTTTGAATGCTGGTGGTGCTTTCACTCTAGTGGTAGCATGAGACGGAGTCTACAACCCACACAAGTGGCTCAGGTAGTGCAGCTCATCCAGGATGGCATATCAATGCGAGCTGTGGCAAGAAGGTTTGCTGTGTCTGTCAGCGTAGTGTCCAGAGCATGGAGGCGCTACCAGGAGACAGGCCAGTACATCAGGAGACGTGGAGGAGGCTGTAGGAGGGCAACAACCCAGCAGCAGGACCGCTACCTCCGCCTTTGTGCAAGGAGGAGCAGGAGCAGCACTGCCAGAGCCCTGCAAAATGACCTCCAGCAGGCCACAAACGGTCAGAAAAAGACTCCATGAGGGTGGTATGAGGGCCCGACGTCCACAGGTGGGGGTTGTGCTTACAGCCCAACACCGCGCAGGACGTTTGGCATTTGCCAGAGAACACCAAGATTGGCAAATTCGCCACTGGCGCCCTGTGCTCCTCACAGATGAAAGCAGGTTCACACTGAGCACATGTGACAGACGTGACAGAGTCTGGAGACGCCGTGGAGAACGTTCTGCTGCCTGCAACATCCTCCAGCATGACCAGTTTGGCGGTGGGTCAGTCATGATGTGGGGTGGCATTTCTTTGGGGGGCCGCACAGCCCTCCATGTGCTCGCCAGAGGTAGCCTGACTGCCATTAGGTACCGAGATGAGATCCTCAGACCCCTTGTGAGACCATATGCTGGTGCGGTTGGCCCCGAGTTCCTCCTAATGCAAGACAATGCTAGACCTCATGTGGCTGGAGTGTGTCAGCAGTTCCTGCAAGAGGAAGGCATTGATGCTATGGACTGGCCCGCCCGTTCCCCAGACCGGAATCCAATTGAGCACATCTGGGACATCATGTCTCGCTCCATCCACCAACGCCACGTTGCACCACAGACTGTCCAGGAGTTGGCGGATGCTTTAGTCCAGGTCTGGGAGGAGATCCCTCAGGAGACCATCCGCCACCTCATCAGGAGCATGCCCAGGCGTTGTAGGGAGGTCATACAGGCACGTGGAGGCCACACACACTACTGAGCCTCATTTTGACTTGTTTTAAGGACATTACAAAGTTGGATCAGCCTGTAGTGTGGTTTTCCACTTTAATTTTGAGTGTGACTCCAAATCCAGACCGCTATGGGTTGATAAATTGGATTTCCATTGATTATTTTTGTGTGATTTTGTTGTCAGCACATTCAACTATGTAAAGAAAAAAGTATTTAATAAGATTATTTCTTTCATTCAGATCTAGGATGTGTTGTTTAAGTGTTCCCTTTATTTTTTTGAGCAGTATATATATAACAGAGAGCGAGAGAGGATTGAAGTCTGGAACCAACAAGACCCTGTGCATCTTCTACCCCCAAGCCATAAGACTACCGTGAGGGAAAAAAGTATTTGATCCCCTGCTGATTTTGTACGTTTGCCCACTGACAAAGAAATTATCAGTCTATAATTTTAATGGTAGGTTTATTTGAACAGTGAGACAGCATAAGAAAAAAATCCAGAAAAACGCATGTCAAAAAATGTTATAAATTGATTTGCATTTTAAATGAGGGAAATAAGTATTTGACTCCTCTGCAAAACATGACTTTGTGATTGCCAACAAGGGTTTTGCCACCAAGTACTGAGGTCAGACGTTTCTTGTAGTTGGCCACCAGGTTTGCACACATCTCAGGAGGGATTTTGTCCCACTCCTCTTTGCAGATCTTCTGCAAGTTTACATTTTTTTTACATTTTTAGTCATTTAGCAGACGCTCTTATCCAGAGCGACTTACAGTAGTGAATGCATACATTTCATACATTTTTTTTTTTTTTTCTGTGCTGGCCCCCCGTGGGAATCGAACCCACAACCCTGGCGTTGCAAACACCATGCTCTACCAACTGAGCTACAGGGAAGGCCTACTTCCCTGTAGTCATTAAGGTTTTGAGGCTGATGTTTGGAAACTCAAACCTTCAGCTCCCTCCACAGATTTTCTATGGGATTAAGGTCTGGAGACTGGCTAGGCCACTCCAGGACCTTAATGTGCTTCTTCTTGAGCCACTCCTTTGTTGCCTTGGCTGTGTGTTTTGGGTCATTGTCATGCTGGAATACCCATCCACGACCCATTTTCAATGCCCTGGCTGAGGGAAGGAGGTTCTCACCCAAGATTTGACGGTACATGGCCCCGTCCATCGCCCCTTTGATGCGGTGAAGTAGGCCTGTCCCCTTAGCAGAAAAACACCCCCAAAGCATAATGTTTCCACCTCCATGTTTGACGGTGGGGATGGTGTTCTTGGGGTCATAGGCAGCATTCCTCCTACTCCAAACACGGCGAGTTGAGTTGATGCCAAAGAGCTCCATTTTGGTCTCATCTGACCACAACACTTTCACCAGTTGTCCTCAATCATTCAGATGTTCATTGGCAAACTTCAGACGGGGGTGGATATGTGCTTTCTTGAGCAGGGGGACCTTGCGGGCGCTGCAGGATTTCAGTCCTTCACGGCGTAGTGTGTTACGAATTGTTTTCTTGGTGACCATGGTCCCAGCTGCCTTGAGATCATTGACAAGATCCTCCCGTGTAGTTCTGGGCTGATTCCTCACTGTTCTCATGATCATTGCAACTCCACGAGGTGAGATCTTGCATGGAGCCCTAGGCCGAGGGAGATTGACAAACTGAGATTAGGAGCACTCTCTTTAAGAGTGTGCTCCTAATCTCAGCTCATTACCTGTGTAAAAGACACCTGGGAGCCAGAAATCTTTCTGATTGAGAGGTGGTCAAATACTTATTTCCCTCATTAAAAAGCAAATCATTTTATAACATTTTTGACATGGGTTTTTCTGGATTTTTTTGGATGTTATTCGGTCTCTCACTGTTCAAATTAGTCTGTCATTTTAATGGTAGGTTTATCATTTCTTTTTCAGTGGGCAAACATACAAAATCAGCAGGGGATCAAATACTTTTTTCCCCCCTCACTGTATTTTAGAAGTTTGTTTAAATCAGCTTCTGGATATATCACACCAGTCAGGTGGATGGACTATCTTGGCAAAGGACAAATGCTCACTAACAGGGATGGAAACAAATGTGGCCACAATTGTAGAGAAATAAGCTTTTTGTGCATATGTAAAAATTCTGGGATCTTTTATTTCAGCTCATGAAACATGGGACCAACACTTTACATGTTGCGTTTATATTTTTGTTCAGCGTAGTTAACCAATAGCTACCCGGAGTTACTGCATTGACCTTTTTTGCAAGAGCTCGACTCATCACATACGCTGCTGTTACCGTTTAGTCTATCCTGTTGCCTAGTCCCTTTTTCTATTGCTTGTCTTTTCTCCCTCTCTGCATTGTTGGGAAGGGCCTGTTAGTAAGCATTTCACTGTTAGTCTACACTTGTTGTTTACCAAGCATGTGACAAATAACATTTGATTTGAGATGGTTGAAGGGTAGAGGGGGAGAGGGAGAGAACAGAAGCTGTGTGTCAGTCAGTGCTGCTCTACTTTACTGTGCTTCAGTTTACCGCCTAAAGGACAGGTGACACACAACACGCCCACCAATACAAACAAATACATAGATTTGTCATCAAAAAGTAGCACATCAATGTTCAAGTCGGCATCCTATGTACTGTCACCAATTATTATGGCTCTCCCTCTCTTACACCCTAAGAGCAGTGACAGCCCTACTACATTAACCCCTTCCTCTCAGCACTCTGCCTGACATATACTTATTTCCCACCATGCCTTTGATGGAGGGAAAACGGATCAGAAAAGGAGGAGAGGTGTGCCGGGAGGATGTGAGGAGGAGAGACAGCTAGGAGATGTCAGTGATGCAGGATCAGTGGACAGCAAGAGAGAGCAGGGGATGAAAGGTTGAGTGAGTGAGTGAGTGAGTGAGTGAGTGAGTGAGTGAGTGAGTGAGTGAGTGACAAAGGGAGAGAGCAGGGTGAGAGTGATGAGTGAAGGAAGGGACATGAGGGAGGAATGGATAGAACAGGGTACAAGGAATGGAGGGGGAGGGAAAGAGGGAGAAACCGGAGATACCTCGAGAGAAGAGGAAGCAATAAACAAGGTTGATGAGCGACAGAGAGAGAAAGAGGAGAGCGGGAGACAGAGGAGATAAAAGACAGGGAGAGAAATAAAGTAGGAGAGATGTTTAGACAGGAAAAGTAGAGAATGAGAGCAAGAATAGGAGAGGGAATCAGTGCATGGAGAGGAATGACAGAAAGAAAGGAAAAGGGAGAGTGGGAGGTATGGAGCAGTAAAGGAGAGCAAAGGTAGACTACACACACTTGACCTTGAGAGAAAATGAGGACTGTCTCAGAATAGAGAAAGGGTAGAGAAACAGTGGGAGTATGACACACACACACCATTTGAACAGCCGTGGCTTTAAAGGGAACATACGCCTATTACCCTTTCCCTGCTTGTCTGCCTCCCTGCGTACTTCCCTCCCTCCCTGTCTGTCTGCATACTTCCCTCCCTCCCTCCCTCCCTGTCTGTCTGTCTACTTCCCTCCCTCCCTCCCTCCCTGTCTGTGTACTTCCCTCCCTCCCTGTCTGTGTACCTCCCTCCCTGTCTGTCTGTGTACCTCCCTCCCTGTCTGTCTGTGTACCTCCCTGTCTGTGTCTGTCTGCGTACTTCCCTCCCCGCCTGCTTAGCTCCCTCCCCGCCTGCTTACCTCCATCCCCGTCTGCTTACCTCCCTGCCGGTCGGTCTGCTTGCTTACCTCCCTGCCTGCCTGCTTGCTTGCTTGCTTACCTCCCTCCCTCCCTCCCTGCCTGCCTGCCTGCCTGCCTGCCTGCTTGCTTACCTCCCTCCCTCCCTCCCTGCCTGCTTACCTCCCTCCCTCCTTGCCTGTCTGCTTACCTCCCTCCCTCCCTGCCTGTCTGCTTCCCTCCCTCCCTCCCTCCCTGCCTGTCTGCTTCCCTCCCTCCCTGCCTGCTTACCTCCCTGCCTGCTTACCTCCCTGCCTGCCTGCCTGCTTACCTCCCTCCCTCCCTGCCTGTCTGCTTACCTCCCTCCCTCCCTCCCTGCCTGCCTGCTTACCTCCCTCCCCGCCCGCCTGCCTGCCTGCCTGCCTGCTTGCTTACCTCCCTCCCTCCCTCCCTGCCTGCTTACCTCCCTCCCTCCCTGCCTGTCTGCTTACCTCCCTCCCTCCCTGCCTGTCTGCTTCCCTCCCTCCCTCCCTCCCTGCCTGTCTGCTTCCCTCCCTCCCTGCCTGCTTACCTCCCTGCCTGCTTACCTCCCTGCCTGCCTGCCTGCTTACCTCCCTCCCTCCCTGCCTGTCTGCTTACCTCCCTCCCTCCCTCCCTGCCTGCCTGCTTACCTCCCTCCCCGCCCGCCTGCCTGCCTGCCTGCCTGCTTGCTTACCTCCCTCCCTCCCTCCCTGCCTGCTTACCTCCCTCCCTCCCTGCCTGTCTGCTTACCTCCCTCCCTCCCTGCCTGTCTGCTTCCCTCCCTCCCTCCCTCCCTGCCTGCCTGCTTACCTCCCTCCCCGCCCGCCTGCCTGCCTGCCTGCCTGCTTGCTTACCTCCCTCCCTCCCTCCCTCCCTGCCTGCTTACCTCCCTCCCTCCCTGCCTGTCTGCTTCCCTCCCTCCCTCCCTCCCTCCCTGCCTGTCTGCTTCCCTCCCTCCCTGCCTGCTTACCTCCCTGCCTGCTTACCTCCCTGCCTGCCTGCCTGCTTACCTCCCTCCCTCCCTGCCCGCCTGCTTACCTCCCTCCCTCCCTCCCTGCCCGCCTGCTTACCTCCCTCCCTCCCTGCCCGCCTGCTTACCTCCCTCCCTCCCCGCCCGCCTGCTTACCTCCCTCCCTCCCCGCCCGCCTGCCCGCCTGCTTACCTCCCTCCCCGCCTGCCCGCCTGCTTACCTCCCTCCCCGCCCGCCTGCTTACCTCCCTCCCCGCCCGCCTGCTTACCTCCCTCCCCGCCCGCCTACTTACTTCCCTCCCCGCCTACTTACCTCCCTGTTGGTCTGTCTGTCTGCTTACCTCCCAACCTGTCGGCTTACCCCCCCCTGCCTGCTTACATCCCTCCCCATCTACTTACCTCCCTGTCGGTCTGTCTGCCTGCGTACCTCCCACCCTGTCTGCTTACCTCGCCGCCTGCTTTACCTCCCCTCCCCGCCCGCTTACCTCCCCTCCCCGTCCGTCTGCCCGCTTACCTCCCCGTCCGTCTGCCCGCTTACCTCCCCTCCCCGTCCGTCTGCCCGCTTACCTCCCCTCCCCGTCCGTCTGCCCGCTTACCTCCCCTCCCCGTCCGTCTGCCCGCTTACCTCCCCTCCGTCCGTCTGCCCGCTTACCTCCCCTCCCCGTCCGTCTGCCCGCTTACCTCCCCTCCCCGTCCGTCTGCCCGCTTACCTCCCCTCCCCGTCCGTCTGCCCGCTTACCTCCCCTCCCCGTCCGTCTGCCCGCTTACCTCCCCTCCGTCCGTCTGCCCGCTTACCTCCCCGCCCGCCCGTTTACCTCCCCGTCTGACTGTTTACCTCCCTCCCTCCATCCATACATCCCTGCCTGCTGCTTACCTGAATCAGTGTGTGACTGAGTGAGGGAGTGAGGCTGATGGCTAATGGTTCTCTTGTCCTCTGTCTGATTGTCACTGTGATGCAGCACAGTCCATCTCCAGCCCCAAAGAGGCCAGTTATTTACAGAGTAACACCACATCCCCAGTACTCACTAGACCATTTACTGGCCAAAACAAGCATTCAGCCTACTGTCTAATACCATACAGGCTTAATCCTCAAACAGTATTCCCTGCTGTGTGCTCTAGTCTCAAGTCCTGTTCAGTAGGGAGGAAACTGAAAACATTTGGAAATTGAGTGAAGCAGGGAGGTTCAACCTGCATGTGTCCAATAAGAACAAAGAGTTGTTTTCCACTGCTAAACATTGTGTTGCGATGTATCCTACTGAGAATGGCCTTGTACATTAGCCCCTGTGCTACCCTGTTCTCTACAGAGCTCTGTGGTGGCCCATTTGTTCAACCATCCTGGACCTTGATTTATTTGATTACCTACATTAGCTGCTGCACTCCCTCTGGTATTCAACCCAACACATTTAGCCTTTTAGCTCCTCAATGTGATCCTGTGGGCTGGCCAGTGGGTTGTCTCTGAGGTTGAAGCCAAATAACCTGCATCTCTGCAAGTACTCTGACTGCCAGTGTCACTGACATCCGTCCCAGATGGCACCCCATTCCCGATATAGTGTGCATTTAGAGCCCTGCGGGCCATGGTCAAAAATAGTGCACTACATTGGGAATAGGGTACTATTTGGGACAAAGCCTGTGACTGGGCTAATAAAGTAGTGTAATAAGTACTTGCTGCTGTAGGCTGTGTGGTGGCGAGGGAGAACATACATTAGCCTTCGTGCCTACTGGTCTAGGAGAATAACAGCCTTGATACAGGCTACAGTGGTAGAATCTACAGTAACTGTGTATAATGGCAGGCATTTGCCCTCTAAACTACACACTATTCTCTCAAAGTAACAGCAGAATTGGGCTGCTGTGTAGTCTGTACAGTATCTCTACTTGAAGTGAAGCCTCATCTTGGGGTGTAAAAAACATACTTTGCTCTTTAGACGAGCATAACACCTGTACTGTAGACAATAAGTAATAACTTTAGTCAACTGTTTATTCAGCAAATTAAACATCCACAGAGACATTCATATTTCAAAAAGAGGAAAGATGTCTACACACATTTTGGTATGCAGGGAGCAGAGGGTTGCGTAGTGAGGCTTACATGCTGAACCGACCAGACTCGTTGTGTGAGCGAGCGTAGCAAAATGTACACATGCATGTTATTCAATCAATCATCGTAGCCAGGCGCTAAAATAGAACTTGGTTCTATTTGTGAAGCTTGACATGCTGCAAGTCCCGCCTCTCCCATCTCCTCATTGGTTTTTAGGAAATATACAAACGTGGGTGATTGAAAGACGAACTGAGGTCCACACTCCAGTCCAGTCGGTGGTGGTAATGCACATTAAAGTTGGTTGCCAAACGCCATAAAGTCCAAAGAAGAAGCAGCCTGAAGGAGGAGAGATTACTAGAAACTAACTTGGTTTACCCTTTTATCTGTGGATTAATTGTCAGAGTAGAGGACCTTGTGTATTTCAGGTAAAATAACAACCCAACATTTATATCCCAGGACAAATTAGCTAGCAACAGCAAGCTAGCTAGCTAGCTAAATTGGCATCAATGTTTAATGCTTTTCGACCTGTCCTCAATTTAATATAGTTGGTTCAGAGTTCGTCCTGATTGTGTCTGGTGTGGGTGGACAGAATCAACATGCGCGTGCGGTGTGGTCAGCACGTTAGCTACGACAGCAACGGGCAGGGCAGGCGTTTGACAAGCTTACAATAGGAGAGGAAGTGGAGAGAAGGTGAAACATGGCCCATCCTCTCATTGACCTTCTCTCAGCCCACTACATCACCAGATAATCAATATACAGGAAGGATACACTACAACAATAGGCTGTACCTCAAATGACACCCTATTCCACATGTAGTGCACTATATGGGTAAAGGGGCGCTGGTCAGTAGTGCACTCGGAAAGTATTCAGACCCCTTCACTTTTTCCTCATTTTGGTACGTTACAGCCTTATTCTAAAATAGATTAAATATTTTTGCATTTATCTAAATATAAAACCCCATAATGACAAAGCAAAAATCAGGTTGAATTTTTTGCAAAGTTATTAAAAATAACTGAAATAAGTATTCACATCTTTCGCTATGAGACTCGAGATAGAGCTCAGATGCATCTTGTTTCCATTGATCATCCTTGAGATGTTTCTACAACTTGGAGTCCACCTGTGGTAAATTCAATTGATTGGACATGATTTGAAAAGGCACACACCTGTCTATAAGGTCCCACAGTTGACAGTGCATGTCAGAGCAAAAACCAAGCCATGAGGTCGATGGAATTGTCCGTAGAGCTCCGAGACAGGACTGTGTCAAGACACAGATCTGGGGAAGGGTACCAACAAAAAAAACATTTCTGCAGCATTGAAGATCCCCAAGAACACAGTGGCCTCCATCATTCTCAAATGTAAGAAGTTTGGAACCTCCAAGACTCTTCCTAGAGCTGGCCGCCTGGACCAAACTGAGCAATCGGGGGAGAAGGGTCTTGGTCAGAGATGTGATCAAGAACCCAACGGTCACAGTGACAGAGCTCCAGAGTTCCTCTGTGGAGATGAGAGAACCTTACACAAGGACAACCATCTCTGCAGCACTCCACCAATCAGGCCTTTCTGGTAGAGTGGCCAGACAGAAGCCACTCCTCAGTAAAAAAGGTACATGGCAGCCCGCTTGGAGGCTGTCATGTGGCACCTAAAAAGGCACCTAAATGACTCCATGAGAAACAAGATTCTCTGGTCTGATGAAACCAAGATTTAACTCTTTGGCCTGAATGCCAAGCATCACGTCTGGAGGAAACCTGGCGCCATCCCTACGGTGAAGCATGGTGGTGGCAGCATCATGCTGTGGGGATGTTTTTCAACAGCAGGGACTGGGAGACTAGTCAGGATCGAGGGAAAGATCCTTGATGAAAACCTGCTCCAGATCACTCAGGACCTCAGACTGGGGCGAAGGTTCACCTTCCAACAGGACAACGACCCTAAGCACACTGCCAAGACAAAGCAGGAGAGGCTTTGGGACAAATCTCTGAATGTCCTCGAGTGGCCCAGCCAGAGCCCTGACTTGAACCCAATCGAACATCTCTGGAAAGACCTGTGCAGCGACGCTTCCCATTCAACCTGACAAAGCTTGAGAGGATCTGCAGAGAAGAATGGGAGAAACTCCCCAAATACAGGTGTGCCAAGCTTGTAGTGTCATACCCAAGAAGACTCAAGGCTCTAATTGCTGCCAGAGGGGCTTCAACAAAGTACTGAGTAAAGAGTCTGAATATTTATGTAAATGTGATTTGTTTTTTTAAATATATTTGCTAAAATAAAAACATTTCTTTCTTCATCATTATGGGGTATTGTGTGTAGATTGATGAGGGGAAGAAACAATTGAATACATTTTAGAATAAGGCTGTAACATAACACGTGTAAAAAGTCAAAGGGTCTGAATACTTTCTGAATGCACTGTACACAAACACTTTTTTTTTTTAAAAGGTTGTCATCTGAGATTGGCACACACGTCACCCAATGGATAAATATTCAGTCATATATAGACTATTCAAGGTGAAAGAGTCTCTCTCTCAGGGTAAAGTGACTAGGCAACAGGATAGATAATACAGAGTAGCAGCAGCGTATGTGGGCATGTGTGTTCCCCCTGTCTGTTTGCTTACATGCTTTGTATTAGAGTTTGTTCTGTTCTGTAGGGAGCACAAAAAGTCAAGTTTGTTACTTAATTACACAAAACCTAAAATGAAAACTAGTTAATTTAAATAGTTAGTATGCCTCCAACTGAAATGCCTTCCAGCAAGATCTGACAGGGGCCTCCAGTCCCTTTACTACAGGGACCCCAGCAGGATCTGACAGGGGCCTCCAGTCCCTTTACTACAGGGACCCCAGCAGGATCTGACAGGGGCCTCCAGTCCCTTTACTACAGGGACCCCAGCAGGATCTGACAGGAGCTTCCAGTCCCTTTACTACAGGGACCCCAGCAAAATCTGACAGGAGCTTCCAGTCCCTTTACTACAGGGACCCCAGCAGAATCTGACAGGAGCTTCCAGTCCCTTTACTACAGGGACCCCAGCAGGATCTGACAGGAGCTTCCAGTCCCTTTACTACAGGGACCCCAGCAGAATCTGACAGGAGCTTCCAGTCCCTTTACTACAGGGACCCCAGCAGGATCTGACAGGAGCTTCCAGTCCCTTTACTACAGGGACCCCAGCAGGATCTGACAGGAGCTTCCAGTCCCTTTACTACAGGGACCCCAGCAGGATGTGACAGGGGCCTACAGTCCCTTTACTACAGGGACCCCAGAAGGAAATTACAGCATGTAATACATTTAGTCTGTATCTCTGTGGATTTCCACCCTTCCCTCTCTCCCTCCATTATCTCTCCCTCTACCCCCTCCCCTCCTTCTCACCAGTTGTACACATACCAGAGAGCAGAAGGTCAATTCTGGTCCAGTGAGTTTGTTTGGATGGAGTGATCGTTATAGGAGCAGACTTTGAATAAGGCTCCACCCCAAATGGCACCCTATTCCCTAAATACAGAAGGGTACTACTTTTGACCAGGGCCCATAGGGCATGCATCATATGATTGAGTGCAGCCATACAGTAGCTGAATTTAGTTTCAACAGTAGTGCACTCTCCTAACAAGGGATATACCTACAAACATACAGTACTGAACATTGACATGGTTTTGTACCATTCTGCACAGAACATACTACATCATTTAAGGAGGTGCAGGCAAAGCAAAAGCCCAGTACTCAACTAAACAAAACAAACATTTGCATAGAAACATGCATACCCATTCAACTCAAGCGGGCGCACACACCCCCAAGCGGACACACGGCGAGGCCCAGGCAGGCACTCGTCTCTACAGGCTGAATTATTCATTTCCTGGTGAAAAGGAGCACAGCGGTCTCCTCTTCTCATACCTCCATTATTGATAAAGAGAAACATTTACACTGGATTTGTGACTCCAGAGAGACTACAGGAGGATGGAAATGTGGTTGTGTTGTGGGCTTGTGTGGTTGTTGGCCTGTTCATGGTTGTTTACAGAGGACACTGCTCTCCTCAGCCAAATATACTGCTGCTACTGCATGACTCAGTCTCTCTGCTGTTATACTGCTACAGTCTCTATGGATGCGTGGGCCCAGGTCAAACGTAGTGCACTATAAAGGGAATAGGGTGGCATTTGGGACACAGCCTACTGCTACAGTACAGTCCAACTCTCCTCTGGGACTGTCTGGCCATGACAGCTTTGTTCTATCCCCACTTTATTTCAGTCAAGGTCCTCCCTCTCTCGCACGCTTTATCCTTCTAGCTTTGGTCTATCCTTGTTCATCTGGTTCTGGCCTAGTCTTCTCACTCCAAACAATACCTCCCCAGGGAGATCCTAGCTAACACAAACCAGACCTCAGATCAGTGTCAGGGGAAACTTCAAGTAGTAACCCCTAAACACAGATTCAGGATCAGTTTCTCAAAAACTTCCCTGATCTCTTTAATTCTAGCCTTGTCCTACACCTCTTTAGCGAGTCTAGCAGGCTGCCAGCTTCAGCAAAAAAACACAGGTGCCCCGACATCTCTCTCACCCAGTCTGTCTGTTGTCACCTCCTCAGCCCCAGAATAGAGTTACCATCAATTATACAGGTCTAGGATCACAGGGAGTGGCAGGTGATCAGGTAGACACACACTACACCAGACAGGTACTTCTCAAAAAGGTTTTTAAGTTATGGACATAAATATACACAATTGCAACTTTATCAAGTGCTGGCCTTTTGTACTGCTCAAAACTGTCTGCATTCTATGTGGGTGTGGGTGTTTGTGAGAGAGAGACTTCATCACTCCTGAACAGTGTAATAATGTGCCTATAATAAGGGGATATGTTTGGTTACAGTAGGTGTGAGCTTCTGATTCATCTGCTGTATAAAATCACTCCTGGGGTTTAGTGAGAGAGATTCCATGACAACACCTCAGTTTACACCTCGTCGACAACACAAACAGCGGTGTTGCCGCACTCCCTTGTTGCCATCGGTTACGTTCAACTTTAATTCACCTTGGGCCGTTTCCCAGCTGCTCTTCCTGCTTTGTCAGAGCCGTCACTCAAACCTAATTACACACGCCCATAGCTCGCCGTCGTTGCTTGAAAGGGTCCGTCCCCCAATCAAAGACACGGGAGACCAATCCAATTGCTGATACTTTTAGAGGATTCAAAGTGTACATCAGGAGGTAGACAGCCCTGGTCCTGGTAGACAACCCTGGTCCTGGTAGACAACCCTGGTCCTGGTAGACAACCCTGGTCCTGGTAGACATAGGACCTTCATGTTTTTGATTTAACCGAAGACCAGGTATCTTGAATTTAGGCAATCACTGAACAGATCAATTAGCTCAGTTGGTCAGGGCTGCGTTCAGTATAGAAAAACATAATAGAACCTTCTATTGAAGTGAAACGGTGCAGGACTGAACAACCAGTTAAACAGGGAGGAGTTGGGAGATCAAAATGCACTGCTGCCCTTTAAATACGTTAGTCATCACTTCAAAACCAGACACACCTACCGAACGGAGAAAACACATCTCAGAGTCCGTTCAAGAACGTACAAGAACATTTTGGGAAAACTGTTCCACAACATAGCACATATTCAAGATAACTAAACGCACCCCTGGTGTGGTGCCTAGTTGGAACAAAATCCTGCAGTACCTGCAGAACACAGGGAACAGGGTTACCCACCCCTAGTGTATGTGATATGTAGAGTGCATTAAACCACAATCTGTCAGACTGGATCAGGACTCATGCATCAAACCAATGCCTGACCATATGGTTGGCTAACAGAACGCTGACTGAGGGACAGGGTAGTGAACGCTTGGTCAGATATTATCAGCTGATTGTCTACATCAGAACAGCTGAGGACGACTCTGGCCTAAATTAGAAACAGAGCCCATTGGAATGAATCACTGCTGAGAAACAAGGGAGGAAGAGAAAAAGAGAGAAAGAAAGAGACACACACACACACACACACACACACACACACACAAAGGGGTAGAAAGAGTCTTTGTGAAGGAAGTAACAGAATAGTTCCATTGTCCTGCTGTTTCTCTCAGGTCTGTTAGGACCAGTAGACTGATGGGTTCCCTCCTGCCATTGTTCCCATTCTGAATAGGTGGCAGGCTACATGAAACCCAGGTAAAGTGATAAGAAGAGAGGGATGGAGTAAGAGAACACAGCCTCCCTTCCTGTATGATCATAACCTGGGTTTAAATAGGAGCTTTAGTTTACATTGTAAGAGAGAATGGTGTGAACCAACCAACAGCCCTGTCCTATAGCGCTTTCAATCAAACACCTCTACAGCACATATAGGGAGATGGTATATTACCTACGTCACCATGGTGACTGGTGCTGTGAACACCGTGTCCATCATGAGCTAGCAGGTTTAAACAGTGTTATTAGTAAAGTGGTCCAAACGTTATTACATCACTGAGGGTTTATTAAAGCAACAATCATTGAGTGGACATTTACCTGCCTCTCTTTGGGCTTTGCACACTGATCTAAGGCAATGGCAGCTCTCTGAAGATCACACAGGAACAATTGTGCACACGATTACACACAGTCACACACCATCAGGCAGGAACAGTCTCCCATCTACCAGTCATTACAGTTGGGAGGGGCTGCCTTTGTTGACTTGTCTATTCTGTTAAGATTAGAGTGATGGATAGAGAGATGGAGGAGGGGAGAAATAGGATGGGGAAATAGGACATGGTCCCTAAATAGACCCTCTCTCATGGCCCTCCCAGTCCCACTCTGATGCCCTACTACCACAGGACCCATAGTCATCAGACTGGAACCAGTTACACAGACAGGGGTGGAGATCTGGGATCTTTTTCTGTTCAAAAAGGCAAAGATGTTCACCGTCCCGCCCCCCAAACCAAGACCTGAAACTATTCATTCCCTTATCACAACATGTTCTAATTGTGTTCACTAAAGGATGGGAACTTTTTCATTCTGCCATTAGTATCAACGTTCAGTTCCGATTTGGGCCAGAGGATATCTTTATGAAAAGAGATGTGAGGGGATTTTTTTGTAATCACACACACACACACACACACACACACTCTTTCATCTCAAGCTATAACATACAGAGTCCAGTAGAATGGGTGGGTTTTGTTCCCATCCAGTGCACTACATTCCTTACTAAGCAACACACTGGTCTTTTAGGACAATTTCCTGTTTCAGTGTGAAGGTCAAATTTCAACAGAAAGTGCAACTGCAGAAACTGAACCCTGCCCAAACCGTCACCATCAAACCAAAACTGTCAGTCATGAAAGTGAAAGTTTGACTTACTCAGTTAACAACGTTCTCCCTATTTGTGTGGGTAAAAATAAACCACTGGTCTTTTAGGGGAAAGTCCTGTTTCAGTGATAAGTTGAAATTTCAACAGACATAGTGCAACTGCAGAAACTGAACCCTGCCCAAACCGTCACCATCAAACCAAAACGGTTGGTCGTGAAAGTGAAAGCTTATGTCTTACTCCGTAAACATTGTACTCCGTATTTGTGTGGATAAAAATTAACCACAGTAACAGGCAGCTTTTTTCTTCTGAGTCAACATGGAAACTAAAGAGGTCTTCTAGTGTGAGAACTCCGTTATGACTGACAGCTTAATAGATCTTCCTCCCCTCTCCAGGTGTGGGATGTTGGGAATCAAAGGACACCTGGGCTGCTACCTACCTGAGGACAGAGGGCAGTGCACTCACACACACACACACACACACACACACCAAGTGCCACATCAAACGCTAGCTGGCTAATCACAAACACTAGCTAATGAGTCAGATCCTCAAAGGAGAGCCAGGAAATGACTGATCCTTCCTTTGAATGTCCATCAGCCCAGGCAGGAATATTCAGATGAACAGCAGCTCTACACAGAGAGGGAGAGGTTGAAGGTCATAGGAAACCTGGAACCAGCTTGTCTGGTGAAATTGTATCTAATAGTACGAGGGCAAAGTGGCGTTCCATATCTCTGTCATCATGCTCTCTGTGCTCCACATGAGCAAAGTAGCACACACACACACACACACACACACGAAGGGTATAAGCTTTATCTCTGCATCCTTTATGTTTCGTTTCCCATTAAGGGATTTGAGCGACGGTTAAATTCCAGCTCCTGTGATATTCCGGAGCAGTCATTCCCACCTGGCGTTTCAGGGAGCAGCGTTGATTAGGAGCGGATCTGCCACACTGATCCCAGATCTCCACCCCAGATCAGATCCCCATCCATCAGCAAAGAGGAAGGAGGTCAGAGGAACTAATTACACACATGGCAGCTAGTCTCCCTCACACACACACCTAAGCCCGGGCAATGCCCCCAGTGCTCCAGACATCAGAATGACGTGACCCCCCTCCTCCTTTTCAAAGAGCAAGAGCAATACACATACACTACCTGAGAAACTCATTGAAGGTTAAGGAACCCAATACACATAACCTTCAATGAGTTTCTCAGGTACTGTAAGGAACCCAATACACACTCTACACACTTACAGCTGACTACACTTAACACGATGACATGTCTATCAATGTCTAGTTCAGGCCAATACAAACCCCTCAATACTACAGTACAGTCAACAGCAGTCAATACTACAGTACAGTCAACAGCAGTCAATACTACAGTCAACACTACAGTACAGTCAACAGCAGTCAATACTACAGTACAGTCAACAGCAGTCAATACTACAGTACAGTCAACAGCAGTTAATACTACAGTACAGTCAACAGCAGTTAATACTACAGTACAGTCAACAGCAGTCAATACTACAGTATAGTCAACAGCAGTCAATACTACAGTACAGTCAACAGCAGTCAACACTACAGTACAGTCAACAGCAGTCAATACTACAGTACAGTCAACAGCAGTCAATACTACAGTACAGTCAACAGCAGTCAATACTACAGTACAGTCAACAGCAGTCAATACTACAGTACAGTCAACGGCTTTATGTGACCGGCAGTCAATCCTCCAGCATCCTGCTCCATTCAGTCAGACTGGACATAGACTGGCCCCTTGTTCAGATCACACCCCAGTTGTGCTTCAACCTAGCCAACAGAATTAGAGGGGAATGAGAGACAGTGAGAGAAATAGATGGAGACAGAGAGAGATGCTCCAGAGTTGAGCAACAGCTGCTGAGCATCACATCTGTTCAGAGCAGAGTCATCAGCAAACAGACCCCACGGAGCACTGCCATAGGGAGAGAGGGAGAGGGATGATGAGAGAGAGAGAGAGAGGAGGGAAATAGAGATGGAGATAAAGCCACAGCAACAACCAGCTACTCTGAAATATAACAGGAATCTAGAAGCACATGCTCTCTTCCTGCCTCTGCCTTCCTCAGCCCTTCACATCCCCCTCTCCCTTCCTCCATCCCTCGCTTCTTCATGTGAGACTGACAGAACAACAGAGGCCTGTGAGTGTGGAGATGAAAGGCTGGGGGTGGGGCGTGTGTGTTCTCATGAATGAATGGCCCCTCGTCGTTCCCCCCTATCCTCGACACAATGGCTAAAAACATACACCATGGGGCAGGAGGTCACACTGTGTTAGACAAGGGGGAAAATCTATATAGTTGCATATCAGGAGATTATTTCTGATGTTACATCGTATTGACGGACAGTTGGCAGCACCAAGACTCCAGTATTTGTATAGCTTGCTCACCATCTTGTTCCATGACTGATCCAAACTAATTTTCTCATGGCTCTCGCTCGTCTCTCTGCAGCAGACATATGGTGAGAAATATGTTTGGAACATTGAATCGGCACAAAAGTATTGTGATAATATCTTATCGTGAGGTCCCTGCCAATTTCCAGCCCTACTGTGTGTATCCTTACTGTCCCCCAGCTCATGGGTGGTATTACCAAGTGAACTACACTTCACCACACTAACAAATGTGTCTAATCTCATTTTAGTGCAGGTAAAACTCATGGCCTCATCCCAGCTCCAGCAACAATACTGGGTGTACTGAGGTATAGAGGCCATTACACCGTGAGGAACAGAACACAGTACAGGAGAGGAACTCACTGTCCAGTCATGACGGCATACCAATTGGCACCCTATTCCTTTTATAGTGCACTACTTTTGACCAGGGCCCCCCGTGTCTGTCAGTCTGTGGCCATAGAGGGCAGCTCTGGAGCAGGGTGCTCTACATCACATAATTTGGCAGCAAATGAAGGGAGAGAGCAGAGTAGTTTATGTTGATATCTCTCCATGGTCCCTGAGCAGAGCAGAGTAGTTTATGTTGATATCTCTCCATGGTCCCTGAGCAGAGCAGAGTAGTTTATGTTGATATCTCTCCATGGTCCCTGAGCAGAGCAGACTTTACGTTCTATAGTGGGGTAGACAATTACACTCCTTTGAGCTCTCCCTCTTTTCTCATCCGCCTCCACAAATAACAATCTACCCCACACAGCAGGCTCTTCCAAAATATTTACTCAGTTCTGTTCTGAATACAAAGGCCCTTCTCCCACTGCCTCTGATGTCCCTCGCACACACTCTTGCATTTGCTCTCCATTAGTGATGATGGGGGGGAATCGATACAGTTACCCATCAGGATATAATTTGAAGATATATCGTATTGACAATATTCCAATATTATTTTTGCGCTAGTTGGCTGTACCTGCACCAAATCTCCAGTAATTTTCCTTCATAGCTTGTTCTCCATCTTCTTTTTAAATAGGGAGCCAATTTGTTTTCAGCACTTTTATTTCCATGACTGATCAAAACTTGTTTTCTCATGGCTCTCTCTCATCTCTCTGCAGCAGACATATGGTGAGAAATATGTTTGGAACATCGAATCGCAATACATAAAGAATCTAGAGAACCGCAATACATATTGTATTGGCACCTAAGTATCATGATAATATTGTATCTTGAGGTCCCTGGCAATTCCCAGCCCTACACTCCACACACACACACACGTTAGAATTCCTGCGTCTCTAGGCTCTCTCCTGCTGATCACCTCTGACTGTTCTACCACTCTGTTACCGCTCTCTAATGAGGACTGCAGGTACAGTACAGTAGGCACCCTTGGCTTGTCGTGTGTGTGTGCGCGCACACGTTGCTCACACTTGCACTCCCACACAGACACTTTTCATTTCTCAGTGTTCACACCTCCTTTATCCTCCATCTCTTCCTGTGCAGCTTGTGCCCTCCCTTTGTCTGTCTCTCTCATCATCCATCTTCACCTCTCTCCTCAACAGCCTCTCCCTTCCTCTCCATCTCTCTTTGCCCCTCTTCACTCACCTCCCATCTCTTTTCCCTTCCTCTCTCACACTCTCTTCCCTTCCTCCCTGCTTCCCTTCCTCCCTGCTCCCCTTCCTCCCTCTCTGACAGTCTCGGTGGTTCCACTGGCAGCACCTGTGTCTCATTACCACCGCTGATGGTGTTGAAATGAGCTTCCCTTTCTCCACTCTTCCCTATCCCTCTCTCTTCTCGTCTCTCGTCTCCCCCTTTAGCTACTGCCAAGGCACATTTATCTCTGTGTGTTGAACAATTATCTACTTCTCGCTTTCCCATCCCTCACTTTCTCGCTCGCTCTCCTGTCCGTTCAGCCATGGTAGACTGAGTTCAGAAGGTTTCCTAGGTGGTCTGGTGGTCGCGTTTGCTAGGTCGGTCGGGTGCTCGCGTTAGCTCGGTGGTCTGGTGCTCGCGTTAGCTCGGTGGTCTGGTGCTCGCGTTAGCTCGGTGGTCTGGTGCTCGCGTTAGCTCGGTGGTCTGGTGCTCGCGTTAGCTCGGTGGTCTGGTGCTCGCGTTAGCTCGGTGGTCTGGTGCTCGCGTTAGCTAGGTGGTCTGGTGCTCACGTTAGCTAGGTGGTCTGGTGCTCGCGTTAGCTAGGTGGTCTGATGGTCGCTCGGTGGTCTGATGGTCGCTCGGTGGTCTGATGGTCGCTCGGTGGTCTGATGGTCGGGTTAGCTCGGTGGTCTGATGGTCGGGTTAGCTCGGTGGTCTGATGGTCGGGTTAGCTCGGTGGTCTGATGGTCGGGTTAGCTCGGTGGTCTGATGGTCGGGTTAGCTCGGTGGTCTGATGGTCGGGCTAGCTCGGTGGTCTGATGGTCGGGTTAGCTCGGTGGTCTGATGGTCGGGTTAGCTCGGTGGTCTGATGGTCGGGTTAGCTCGGTGGTCTGATGGTTGGGTTAGCTCGGGGGTCTGATGGTTGGGTGCCTGGAGGAGGATGGAGCTTAAGCATCTCCATCTTTCAACACATCTCCTGGACAACAGAGAATGTGCAGTACATACTGAAATTCAGAGAATGGTAGATGTATCATAGTATGGGGGTTTTGTTGACTCCAGCTACATCTGCATGGTAGGACAATGCCACCCCCTTCCTCTAAACCACAACTCACATATACACTGATTATACATAACATTAAGAACACCTGCTTTTTCCATGACAGACTGACCAGGTGAAAGCTATGATGTCATTTGTTAAATCCACTTCAAATCAGTGTAGATGAAGGAGAGGAGACAGGTTAAAGGATTTTAAACCCTTGAGACAACAGACATGGATTGTGTGTGCCATTCAGAGGGCGAGACGAGGACAAAATATTGAAGTGCCTTTGAACGGCGTATGGTAGTAGGTTGCAGGCGCACCGGTTTGAGTGTAAAGAACTGCAACGTTGCTGGATTTTTCACTCTCAACAGTGTGTATCAAGAATGGCCAACCACCCAAATGACATCCAGCCAACTTGGCACAACTGTGGGAAGCATTGGAGTCAACATGGGCCAGCATCCCTGTGGAACGCTTTCGACACCTTGTGGAGTCCATGCCCCGACGAATTGAGGCTGTTCTGAGACAAAAGGGGGTGCAACTCAATATGAATGTTTTGTACCCTCAGTGTACAGCCACTTAGCACAGAGGGTGGTCGTCTCACATTCATCAACACCACTAACTCTGATTACACCAAAGTTACAGTCCTTATGAACAACTGACTATTACAACACTGGGACATACAAACCAGCTGAGTAGTGTTAGTTCACCTTCCCACGCTGTGAATATTAATTCGTTCTCATTATGTCGCTAAGCTGCGGTTGTCACATTGGACACCGCATAATTATGTCATCAACAAGGGGACGAGACATGTACAGAAAGAGGGGAGAGGAGAGGAGCTGTGGATGGGAATGCACGTTCTACAATAGAAGTGTGAATCTAAGTCTCATTATTATGTTTCAGTCTCTAGAATGAGCTCCAACTCTAGATCTCTGCCTTATAAAGGCCAGTTCATACTCTAGTTACATTTGGCACTTTGGCAGTAGTATGAAATCAGATTTAGTCCTAAGAGAGGACTTGAGAAAGTGTCAATCTTAGAATACTGAAATGGAACTGAACTAACTAACTGATGACATTGACAGAACACTAAAATGACTCAACGAACGCAGGAAGCCATTAGCCAAGTCATTAGCCATGTTTAGCTTGACAGAACTGTTCAGCGTCTGTTCACATCCTGCCAGCCACCAAACCCCCTCCATCCATGCATCCCTCCATATAAACCTTCATTCATCCATCACTCCCTGTGCATGTAAATAAATATAGGCAGAGTGGGGAACATGCGCACACACACACACACACACAGAGAGTGAGAAAGTAGGCCAGAAATGGAGAGAAATAAGAGAACAAGAGAGAGGAAGACAGATAGCGAGCGGAAAGAAGAGTTGAGCTGGGAACAGGAAGGAAGAAGACAGTGGTTTTGAGGGGAGAGATGGAGTCAGCTGGAAGGAATGAGGGGGGGAGAGATAGAGGAAGAGAGGGAGCGAGGGAGGGAGCGTGGAAGGGACCTGACTGGTGCAGGGAAGAAAGCCAAAGGATTGAGGAAAAGGGTGGATGGCAGAGAGGAGGGTTATAGCTAGGGAAGACATCAATAATCTATGGCGGATAAAGCTATTCCGTGTTGAAGGGAGGAGAGATAGAACGAGAAAACGAGAGTGATGCAAAAGTTGGTAGGTGGGGCCTTGGGGACATCTATTTAAAAGAAGAGAAATTAAAAGACGCTTGTGTTCGTTTAGAGAGCAGAGCCCCCCCCCCCCCCAACACTCCCTGGGCAATGTCTATTTAAATGTGGGTTTAAAAATCAGAGAGTGTTACAGCTCTAATCACGGCTGGCTGGCGTCACAGCACATTCCCTCTCTCTTTCTCCATCTCTCGCTCTACCGTTCTCCCACGCCCAAAGCCCTCACCCGTCGCAAACATGAAAACACACACACACACACACACACACACACCAAGCCTCCCCCTAGAGGGGCTGTTGCACGACAGCGCTGAATTCATGAAATCAAAGATGAACGGAATCAACTGCGAGTGAGTGAACGTAGGGAGGAGTAGTGAGAAAGAAGAGGGAGGATTGTTTCCTTTAAAAAGACACTAAAAGTTAAGGAGAAATCAGGAAATTGCCCCTAGCTGCCTACAAGGCCAGAACACCCTGGAGGGTGTCCCAGCGACATGCCTGGCTCTGCACCCCCCGTGTACTGAAGAGCCCGTAGGTAGCTAAGAAAGCCAGTCGACTAGCATGAAGGAGATACACAACACCAACACAGGAACTAAACATACACCACACACACAAACCAAAGTAGTGCCACCACCAACTAGCCACTTTCTACACATGTTCCTCCAACTTCCGCTATCATCCAGAAGGCGAGGTCAGTACAGGTGCATCAAAGCTGGGACAGAGAGAATGAAAAACAGCTTCTATCTCAAGGCCACCACTGTTAAATAGCCTTTACTAACACAGAGAGGATGCTGCCTACATACACAGACGGAAATCATGGGCCACTTTAATAAATGGCACTTTAATGTTTACATATCTTGCATTACTCGTCTCATATGTATATACAGCATCTTAGTCTATGCCGCTCTGACATTGCGTGTCAATATATTTATATATTCTTCATTCCATTCCTTTACTAATTCCATTCCTTTACTGTGTATTAGGTATTTGTTGTGAAATTGTTAGATATTGCTGCACTGTCAGTACTTGAAGCACAAGCATTTCACTACACCCGCAATAACATCTGCTAAACATGTTTATGTGACCAATAAAATTGGTTTGAGAGGTTGGCTATTGTTTGGAGCTCCACCTTTCCTCAGGGGATGTGGGAGGTGAGCTGGCCCGGTAGGGGGGGGGATGTGGGAGGTGAGCTGGCCCGGTAGGGGGGGGGATGTGGGAGGTGAGCTGGCCCGGTAGGGGGGGGGGGATGTGGGAGGTGAGCTGGCCCGGTAGGGGGGGGGATGTGGGAGGTGAGCTGGCCCGGTAGGGGGGGGGGGGAATGTGGGAGGTGAGCTGGCCCGGTAGGGGGGGGGGGGGGGGGGGGAATGTGGGAGGTGAGCTGGCCCGGTAGGGGGGGGGGGGGGGATGTGGGAGGTGAGCTGGCCCGGTAGGGGGGGGATGTGGGAGGTGAGCTGGCCCGGTAGGGGGGGATGTGGGAAGTGAGCTGGCCCGGTGGGGGGGATGTGGAAGGTGAGCTGGCCCGGTAGGGGGGGATGTGGGAGGTGAGCTGGCCCGGTAGGGGGGGGGATGTGGGAGGTGAGCTGGCCCGGTAGGGGGGGGATGTGGGAGGTGAGCTGGCCCGGTAGGGGGGATGTGGGAGGTGAGCTGGCCCGGTAGGGGGGGGATGTGGGAGGTGAGCTGGCCCGGTAGGAGGGGGATGTGGGAGGTGAGCTGGCCCGGTAGGGGGGGATGTGGGAGGTGAGCTGGCCCGGTAGGGGGGGATGTGGGAGGTGAGCTGGCCCGGTAGGGGGGGATGTGGGAGGTGAGCTGGCAAGGTAGAGGAGGAGGGGAGGGAGGAGGTTCCAAGGTACAGGCTGCTCTGTGACACTCTAGTGGCCCTGGGGTAGAGAGGGAGAAGGAAGGGGAAACCAGGAAAGTTAAGGAAAGGAGGAACTGGGGACTTCACTAGGAACACAATGGCATGCCTGTTTCAATAACAACAGTGTATCATTTATACACCAATGGCTGGCTGGCCCACAGTACAACAGTAACTTGATACGAATGGAAGTATCTCACATCAAGACAAGACATGATGCTGTTCTTCAATTCACCAAATCCAACCTGCTGTTGAACCCAAGCATGGTACATTTATGGGAAATGACCTGGCTAGACTTCATATCTGTGTATTGTGCTCTATAGTCCTTGTAACAGCAGTGTCCTGAGAGTGTGATAGGAGTTCTCAGAGGATTGAGTGTGGCCACAGCATCTCTGTGGGACAGGTTAGTCCTGATAAAACCATACATCTGTTTCCCTTTCCTCTCCCTCTCTTTCCCTCACACAACCTCCCTCCTTCTCTAGGAAATCTGTGATTCAGCCCACCATTGAGCCGGAGGTTCTGTGAATATGTTTTTATTTTTTTAAGTGTGTGTGTGTGTGTGTGTGTTGGAGGGACAGCTGAGCGCCATTCTGCAGCCAGGGTGAGGGAGGGAGAGGGCTTGAGATGATTGTTGGGAAACGTTGTTGCACTGTCGCAGCAACTTAACCTTCAAAATCTGCCTTCTGGGACAGGAGCCGGGGGAGGGGGGGGGGGGGGGAAGGAACATTGTTAGGAGGCAGAGAGAGACTGCAATAGAGGCAGCAATACACCATGTTGATAGGAAAGGCACCATTACAAAACAGTGAGGGAAAAGAAGCAACAAAGAGAGTAGTTTGTATTGGCAGGCTTAAAGAGAAACTTCAAGGTTGATGTAGGTGAAAGAGAGGGAATAGGACAGAGGGGGAGAGAGAGAGAGAGAGAGAGATGGAGAGAAAGAAGGAAACCAAAGACATTAAAATTACAGCAAGAGAAACGAAGGAGAGGGGGACACAGACTAAGACAGGAGCTTACTGAACAGACGGATCAATTACGAGGACCAAATTACAGAGAGGAAGAAGTTAAGCTACTCAGAGGAAATCAACAGACAGAGATGGAGGGAGGGAGGGAGGGAGGGAGGGAGGGAGGGGGATGGAGGGAGGGGGATGGAGGGAGGGAGGAGGGGGAGAGATGGAGAGAGAGAGAAAGAGAAGGGAAGATAGCAGACATGGAGTAGGAGGAAGGAAGATAAGTAGGAGGCATGGAGGGAGAGTGAGACATGGAGAAAGAAAAGCAGAGAGAAAGAAAGAGGGAGGGATAGAGCTACAGGAGGTAGATTGGATTCATTAGTTAGAGGGCAGGCAGAGAGCAGAAGGATAGAGGAATAGGAGTCGGAGACCCCACTGTGGCTGTGTAAGAAGGATGGGATCAGCTATAGAGTGTGTGTGGGGGGGCTCATTCAACACAAAATTCTATTTAGATGAAGTGCCAAGACTATCTGTAGTAAACAAACACTTTGGCACACCCTGTTGACAAAACCCAGTGAGAGGAAAAGGCCAACCTGTCACTCCAGTCTCCTCCTATTCTGCCTTCTACCAGTCCTGGTGGCTGCAATGAATCTCAAATGGTGATCATTCAGATAGGCTAGTCTTCTGTAGAAATTCAAGCTGCAAAAGGTCATCATGAGGTTTGCTTTGGGTGGCAGTTGGATAACTACACTATAATTGACAGAGGTTACATCTCAAATGGCACCTTATTTCCTATATAGTGCACACTTGACTAGGACCCATAGGGCTCTGGTTAAAATGAGTACACTATATATGGAGCCATTTGGGATGCACACAGAACAAGCCAAACAGAGTTGGTAAGGTTGATAGCTCTGGGCATCAGTGTTGTGACTAATCAAAAATGCAGTCTGCCGACAGCCATCTTCACTTTCATGTTTCTGAGATTCAAAAGAACATGGGGAAATAGAAGACTGAACACTGTAATATCCGGTTTATCTTGAACAATTTAAACATGACTGAATGTTCTGTTCCAGCTCCACTCTTATCTCTGATAAAAATGTCCCACATTAAACTCCCACTTCACTGCCTAAATGTCTTCCCTGCCTGTAGCCCAGTAATACAGTATGTCCTCTCTCCTGCTCTAAATAACTACTTCCCACTTCACTGCCTAAATGTCTTCCCTGCCTGTAGCCCAGTAATACAGTATGTCCTCTCTCCTGCTCTAAATGACTACTTACCACAAATCTAAAAGCGTTGGATTGGTGGAAGCATGGGTTAATGGGAGTTTGCACCATATTTCTTATACCAGTCATTTCCATTTCCAGTCAGGGAAGGGAACAAGTGCACACTTTGGGAAGAAGGAGCAATAACTGGGACATTAAATTCTTCACCATCAACAGCCCAGAGTAGAATGTGATAATGTGGTTGGGTCTTGGAAGTGTCACCGTAAACAAGGTCCTGTCACAACTCAGTAAATATCCTCCCTCAGCCCTGTCTCTGTCTGTCCAGACAGGCTGGGAAGGGTGGATTTGACATGACCTTCTCAAAGTGAGCTGTACTGAGATGCAGAGGAAAAGGCAACTGGGGGTGTAGAAGTGGAAGAGACAGGTTGTGACATCACGGATAACATACAACACACTAGGAAAAAACAAAGATGTGAAAAAAAGTGGGAGAGAATGGGAGTGCAAAAGTGGTGGCAACTTAAACTGACTTGGACACAGAGAGAGAGAGAGAGAGAGACAGAGAGACAGAGAGAGAGGGGTTTGACAGAGCCGTCAGTGAGAGACCTAAATGTTTTAAATAAAACATATGGATACTGCATCATTACCTGATCGATACAGGATCAATAACACAAACCACACTCTCCATCTGGACACATTAAGGTGACTGCTAATGACAACGGAAACGAGTGTCCGTCGATGTATGTAGCTAGGACAATGTAAAGACCTCTGTGTTTAGTGCCATACAGATCTGCTGAGTGCACCACAGAGGATTTTACAGATGGAGAGGGAGGAAGGTGAGAGGGGGAAAGATGAGAAAAGTGTGAGGAGAAAGATGTTAAAAAGAGAGAAAGGTTAGAGATAATTGGCCCAACTCCATCAGCGATAGCTGGCCGTCACTGTTCAATTGTCAGAGAGGGATGGTGCTAAATTACAAATGAGCAGATCCTGCCTCCCTATCCCTCCCCTCTCCAAATCCCCTTATCACTGTGCCAAGTAGCCACTGGGAGGAATTTAAAAGTATGATGTCATCCCCCATCTCCACTCTACTCCCCCACTAAGGCCGCCCCCTTCATTCCAACTGTACCCACCCCTTCCCTCCCTAACCCACCCCTCTAGGCCCTACTAACCCCCCACCCCCTCTTAGCTCCCTTAACCAGCAGCATAGTCCTAGTGCCTTGGTTGGTGGATGGGGTCCAGTGGTGTAAAGTTCTTAAGTAGTACTTTCAAGTATTTTTTTCTTAAGTAGTTTTTTGGGGTATCTGTATTTTATATTTTTGACTACTTTTACTCCCCTACATTCCTTAAGAAAATATTGTGCTTTTTACTCCATACATTTTCCCTGACACCCAAAAGTACGTTACATTTTGAGTGCTTAGCAGAACAGGAAAATTGTCTAATTCGCACACTTATCAAGACAACATCCCTCGTGATCCCTGTCTCTGAACTGGCATAAATAAGGAATTTGAAATTATTTTTACTTTAGATACTTACAACCAAATACTTTTAGACTTACTCAAGTAGGATTTTACTGGGTGACTTTCACTTTTGTCATTTTCTATTAAGGTATCTCTACTTGAACTCAAATATGACAGTTGGGTACTTTCCACCACTGTTTGGGTCACAGTTTCATTGGCACAGCAGGAGTCTTGGTAAGTGGTACTGTGAAACCGTTGCTGCAGTGTCATGCCATGTTCTATTCAAGGGGCTGTTACCAGACTCAGTCTCTCTCGTTGGGGGTTTGACCACTGTAGCTGGGTAATCATCTGGGACTGTGTCAAAGAGAATCTCCTAAACTAAACATGGCCAGCTAAACACCGCTTCTCTAAGGTACTGTGTTGAGTGTAGAGGCAGGCAGGGCGACAAACTGGTGTGTGTACAAATGTGTTGCTGTGACTAAGACATTTTTGATAGAGGGATGGATGATAAGGAGCACTATCAGCATTTCAGCTGGTTGATACCATATCCAGCCTTGATAACATCTACAGACCGGTTTGTGTGGGTGTTGCTCTAGTTGCAATCCAACCTGACCCCCAATGACCTCAGCAGAGCTATGTTTTTGTAAACCCTTCCACTCCCATTCATCTTAATGGCATTTGGCATTCCTTAAAAATGGGGGGGGGATTTCTAATTCTTTTCCCTTTGATTGGATGGGATGGCCTCCAATCTGGCAACCCTGCCAGGCAAACAAACACTCCCAGTGGGGATCTCTGTAAGACCTCATCGTGGGCCAACATATTTGCTTCCAGCATGCATTGGGAGCGGGGGGGGGGGGGGGGGGGGGGGGGGAGGGTGCTGTGGATCCCACAGCACTTAAGTGTGTCGTTTTTTGGGGGGCCGAGACATTCCGGGAAAGACACCCATGATCCATACATCGTTAGTTAACAACCTCTGAAACATGATGCTTTGAAAGGACGTGTCAGTTTAATGGATATGTAGAGATAAAGGAGGACATTCTCAGATGACTGTCGTAGACAATATGTAGAGATGGAGGACGTTCTCAGATGACTGTCGTAGACAATATGTAGAGATAAAGGAGGAACACCACCACATCCTGAAGAAACCCAGCAAACCATCCCAAAAGTGAAGCAGAATTGTGACAGCATCATGCTGTGGGGATGTTTTTCAGTGGGAGGGACTGGGAGACTAGTCAGGATAGAGGGAAAGATGAACGGATCAACGTGCTAAGAGATCCTTGATGAAAACCTGCTCCAGAGCACTCAGGACCAAGACTGGGATGACGGTTCACCTTCCAACAGGACAATGACCCTAAGAACACAGCCAAGACAACGCAGGAGTGGCTTCGGGACAAGTCTCTGAATGTCCTTGAATGGCCCAGCCAGAGCCCGGACTTGAACCTGATCTAACATCTCTAGAGAGACCTGAAAATAGCTATGCAGCTACTCTCCCCATCCAACCTGACAGAGCTTGAGAGGATCTGCAGAGAATAATGGGAAAAACTCCCCAAATATAGGTGTGCCAAGCTGGTAGCGTCATACCCAAGAAGACTCAAGGCTGTAATCGCTGCCAAAGGTGCTTCAAAGTACTGAGTAAAGAGTCTGAATACTTATGTAAATGTGATATTTCAGTTTATTTTGTATACATTTGCAAAAATGTATAAAACCTGCGTTTGCTTTGTCATTATGGGGTATTGTGTGTAGACTGGGGGGGGGACGATTTAATCAATTTTAGAATAAGGCTATAACGTAACAAAATGTGGAAAAAGTCAATGGGTCTGAATACTTTCTGAATGCACTGTATATGTAGGCTACTGAGCTGATGCTTTAAGCACTACAATTAAAAATTAAGACAAATTACTGCTCTTCGCAGATTCTGCCATTAGGCACCTAAAGTTTCTGGTAATAGGCGACACCAGTGGTCGGCATCCTTTTCCATTTGTAGTGCCAAGTTATCGTACCATTTCTACTGATCTGCGTGCCAGTTATGATTTCCATACAAAAAATTTCATGTCATTTATAATAAAGACTACATATCTCAAAATCAATGTAAGGTAGAAAATATCCAGAAAAACGAATACCTTAAAAATTACTTTGAAGCTCCACAGTGATGGCGAGTTAAGACAAACAGAAATAGTAGCCCATCAGATCCCCAAATGGTGACATTTATAAGCCGACATTTACATGCAGGCCAGGTAGCCTAGGCCTACTTCTATGTACAATCAGGTGGGTGTCCTTACTCAAGATTGACAGGGGAGCTCCAAACAAAAAGACACTGAATAAATTGATAACTCATAAATAGAATGAAATAAACCAAAACTCTCAAGTGTAGCCTAGGTTGTGCACTCTACAAACAATGTGTCCAGTCCTCCAATGACAAGACTGTAGTAGTAATAATATTAATACATTAACAGTAATTACCCTAACCAAACAAACATTGTAGATTTGAAATGGGAATTAACAGTAAATATACTACTGGATAGCACACGAGTGTCACCCCGCAGCCTCCAATGGATTAGTCCACTGAGACAGCCGTGAATTAGACAGGTGTCTCGTGTGCCATACATTTAACATATTTGCCACTGCTTGTCTGCAAAAAATCTTGGCTGACCAACAGCCTATTCACCAAACCATCGTCCAGTCGACTAAATGGGGTCAGCCCTACACAGCATGGGGTCAGCCCTACACAGCATGGGGTCAGCCCTACACAGCATGGGGTCAGCCCTACACAGCATGGCCTCAGGTTACACACCCTCATTTATCACTAGCTAGTGGTGTGTCGACTATTATCGCTCCTGCATCCCAATCCAATAGCAAAACGTACAATTCAGTGACAAGAACTGTTGCTGATATCTCTCTCACTCGCAATCACACTCACACTATCCATCTTGTCTAATGATGTTTGTTAAATCAACAACCTAGTCTGGCCTTTGATTTAAAGAAAATATGTTCACAGAGAAAATAACGGTCTCTCCACATGCATTGACTACACACACACACACACACACACACACACACACACACACACACACACACACACACAATCAATAAGCTCTATGGCTTGACTTACTGTAGTACATCTTTTCATTCTATGTGGAATGTAGTTCATTGACGAACTGCTATAAACTGCCATAAAATGAGGATTGAATTAGAATTCCACGGAGGCAGCAGAGTCAGGGCCACAGGTGTTGGGCACCATCCACACACACTTAATATTACCGTCACAACTCTATTGGGCTGTAAATTAAAAACACACATTTATGTCTGAATCAAATGAGGTTGACTGGTGATGAGGGCAACTATTGATCTACGCTAAACAGGCCCTGCTGTGAGTGAGTGAGTGAGTGAGTGAGTGAGTGAGCGAGTGAGCCAGTGATGAATCCATACTAAAAGCAGCCAAAGCAAGGCTAACGAACACACACCTGACCTTTTCCCAATCCCCATGGCAGCTTTACAGCGGAGGGGCAAGGACACCTCATCAACATAACACCTGGAGCATACAGACATTCACTGAAAAGTTCACACATTCAAAAAAAAGTTGCTTTTCCAATTTGAAATAAGACTAGTCTATTTCTGCAGCGTTTTATTTGCTGTGTTTGTCTGGGAAGAAACATTGATTTAGGTAAGAATGTTTCAATTATATTCCCCCATCTCTCTAAAAAAAACATTCCACATTATTTTATCCGTGGAATATCACATCTTTCTCTCTCCCTCCCCCTCAGACACCCATAAACAGCGTGGCCTTGAGGACAAAGCAAGGGGAAGAAGAGGGAGTGTGTTTGAATAAACCAATAACTAACGTCGCTCAAACAAAAGCGCTGGACAGGAACATGAACGACAAGAGAACAAAGCCCCCTGTATGTACTGGGTCTGGTAGGCGGGGGAGGGAGGGAGCTCAAGTGATGGTGGAGACAGGGGGAGGGGGTCAATCAGTTGTTCATTCAGTCCTATAAATCAACTGATCTACCAACCAATGGACTGACTCCAAAACACAACCCTCAGCCTGCACGGTCTCTGCATCATTCTAAAGAAGCCACCGGTTCCCAAATGGCTGAAGAGACCCATCAGGAAGATCTCAAGTGTCTTCACTGCTGGTCACTGCACAAAGTCAATTTGGCCTAATGTCACATTTCTCTCTTCTTCCAACAGCGTGCGACTGTAGCCTGCTCTCCCCTGACCCTGCCAGCCCACCAGTCGCTCTCACACGCACACCAACGCCGTTTACTCAGCTGTAAAGACGACGTAACCAGTCACAGCCCACCAGTCGCTCTCACACGCACACCAACGCCGTTTACTCAGCCGTAAAGACGACGTAACCAGTCACAGCCCACCAGTCGCTCTCACACGCACACCAACGCCGTTTACTCAGCCGTAAAGACGACGTAACCAGTCACAGCCCACCAGTCGCTCTCACACGCACACCAACGCCGTTTACTCAGCCGTAAAGACGACGTAACCAGTCACAGCCCACCAGTCGCTCTCACACGCACACCAACGCCGTTTACTCAGCCGTAAAGACGACGTAACCAGTCACAGCCCACCAGTCGCTCTCACACGCACACCAACGCCGTTTACTCAGCCGTAAAGATGACGTAACCAGTCACAGCTGATCCCATAGCCCTATTTCAATATAAAGCATCACCATGGCAACGGGGTTCAAGCCCTCCTGACCCACATAGGACCTGTACCTCGTTAGGGGGTATTACAGTGTCGTTTTAGGGCTCAAAGTGGAATCCCATCCATTCTCTCTTCATTTTCTACTACATGTCTTTTATTGATTGTTTTCATACTATAGAAGCCTACCTTAATTAAAAACAAATTTAACTCACTGTTATTACACTGTAAGCTGGGTTATGAGACTATATTAAATTGAAATTGATGAGAACTGAACTAAGCCTACCTTTCTCTACTAAGCTATTGAAACTCTGGTCATATCCTTAAAAACAAGATTTTCTTGGCTTAGCAGAGAACAGAAAACATTTTCCAACAACCATTCTCCCGCAAAAAACACACAAACAAGGCCCGAACATTGTCGTGTAAGAGGCTCTTTCTGTAAAATCAGTAAAGTGAAGAGGGAGCTGTTTACACTTGAACTGGTTAAACAAGCATTTTCCCTGATAAATATGCAGAAACCTTTTGTTTGCCACTGTTTTCCTTCCCCCTAATTGCACTAGATGTTCTGTAAAATGGATTTGGGCTGAAAAGGTCAACACCATAAATAAATCAGAAAAGAAAATACATTTCTGGGCCGGATGATGATGATATTATTATGTTATGAACAACAATGCTCCCGAGTGACGCAGCGGTCTAAGGCACTGCATCACTACAGACCCTGGGTTGATCCCGGGCTGTATCACAACCGTCCGTGATTGGGAGTCCCATAGTGCGGCGCACAAGTGGACCAGCGTCTGGACCAGCATCGTACGTGTTAGGGTTTGGTAGGCCGCCATTGTAAAATAAGAATTTGTTCTTAAATGACTTGCATAGTTAAATAAAGGTTAAATAAAAAATAAAAAATAACTACAGCAGGTAGTACAGTCGGCCTCGGTAAGGCCACCACCCTCTCTTTCTGTGGCACTAAAGTTTGCATAGAGTGTTGACATTTTTATCCATGGGAAAGAAAACAATAAAGAGGTCTGGGTTAAATTGCCACTACAAATAAATGAATATAAAGATGTACATTTGTTTGGGCTAACTTGCCTGATCACTCTGCAAGTATAGAGAGAGAATCTACACACCTGAGCTCGAAGCCTACCATACCTGAGTAAATTAACCTTCTGAATACAGCAAATACATTACCAACATCTTTTGATCTTTATATGCAAGTGTGACGCCAAAATATGGCACAGTTGAAAAGTTAAATATAGCCTAATATAGCCTATTTATCATCACCTGGGAACATGAAAAGCAGGGTTTTCCTTTTTATTAGCCATGTTAACTCCCCATTGACATTACATGGGGAATATTTCTTTTTTTAAAGACTATAAAACTGAATGTCTAGAATGACTATTATGATGCACTTACATGACACTACAACATTCTATGGCAGCCATGTTAGCTCAAAATCCACTCAAACTCTAATTTAGATGTTTTATTTTTACTTCCATTGTTGATGCAGTCCCAAAATGTTTTGCATGTCAGAGGTAAAGTAGTCAAAATATTGGACTTTCAAGAAGTACAGTGTCACCGGCCACATCATCATGCAAATGAAAAATACATCATATGATGCAAAACGCATCATCATGGTTTTGTGGCTGGTGACACTTTGTCCAATATCTTAAACTTGACTGTTGACATGACAAACGCATAGAAAAAAAAATACCAAAAGACAGTTTGAGGGGATTTTTCCTTTAACATTATATGGCGAATATTTAAACAATACTATGCAACTGAATGTCTAGAATTAGAACAATATTCAATATTCTCAGTTGGTCCAACTAATTATAAACTGGGTGGTTCGAACCCTGAATGCTGATTGGCTGAAAGCCGTGGTATACCAGGCTGTATACCAAGGGTATGACAAACATGTATTTTTACTGCTCTAATTATGTTGGTAACCAGTTTATAATAGCAATAAACCACCTTAGGGGGTTGTGGTGTATGGCCAATATACCACGGCTGCGTGCGATGGCGGTCTAGTTAGCTTATAGGGGCTGTATCCAGGCACTCCGCGTTGCGTCGTGATTAATAACAGCCCTTAGCCGTGGTATATTGGCCATATACCACATCGTTCGGGCCTTATATATGGATCTGGGCACAGGTGTTTATTTAAAATACACAGGCAACAAGGACGCTATCAAGTGCGATTCTGCAACCTCAGTCACTTTATGTTGTTGGTGGCAACTAGGCCACACCCTGATGCTTGCACTGTTTACATTAAAAGCCATTTTTAACCCAATGTATGTGTTGTGAACTGGAACTAATCCAGGATGACGTGTCGGATAGAGGAAAGAAAAGGCGCAGGGGGACGTAAGGAATTGAAGGAGAAGCGTGGTCCTGGGGAAAGAGGATCAAGGACACGCAACAGCGCTAGGGTTGTATTTGGAAAAGAACAAGTGACAATGCACCTGCTGGCACCAGGAAGAAAAATATACTTCGATTGCCAACTGAACCACACCTTAGGAAAAACAACGCGTAGTCTGCTTTACACCGAAACTCATGTTACCGAGTGAGAGTGTCACTGTCAGAAAATAGTCTAGTCAAATTAGTTTAGGGACAAGTAGACTTGGTTTATAAATGTATTTTACAACCGTAAGAAGGAAAATGTTATCGTGAAAAAACATTTCAAGACCTTGTGTACACCTGAACGTTGATTGGATCGGCAGGTAACGCAACCAAACGAACCGTGGTAAAAGTAGAAGATAACAATTAGTTTAGGCTGCTGGTGAATTTCCATGGTGGTTTTTGAAATATGTTCTTACCTTGAAAAGTCAGCAACGTGACCACGCTGAACAGTCCGATGATTTTTGTGTAGTCATGCCTATTCCGAGCGTCCTTTCTCGCCATCCTGTCTGTGCTGATTAAAATGAATCTTATGTCGTTGGTAAAAACAAAACCTATATCCGTGTTTTTTTCCGGTTTTAACTTAATCCTGAACTAATCAGAAGTCAGTAATTCAAACCGTCAGTTTTCAAACGTCCTTCACTGACTGCGCTTCTGTCGGAGCCAGTTAAAATGAAGAAAAATCCTATACAATTTGTCCAAGCGATGCGGACAACAAACTCACAAATGTATATTGGTCTGGTAGCTAAAAAAGTGGATTGCGTGCGTGCGCTCCACCAACTACTTCCACACTGCGGACAGATCGCTACTGTGTGACTGATTGTGATGTCATAGACTAGCCCTAGGCGACGTCACAGTTCCTTGAAATCAAACGATATGTGACTGGAAGTTTGGAAACTCCCTGAAGTATGACAATCTTTAGGAATTATACTTTTTAAAGGATTGTGTTATCCAAAACGGAAACCTTGTTGATTTCCAGCACTGACTTGGACAACACAGTTAATAGGGCGCACACCTACATTTGTTGAGCACATTACTCGAGCTGTCTTGCCTGTATTTTACAAAAAAATAAACTAGGCATATTCGTCAATGTACGCGCTTCAGTTTACTGTCTTTTTATTGGAAATTACATTTTTTTAGATGGAAGATGGTACAAACTTCAAGTTTTGATTTAGAACAAAAATAATCTACCCGTAATGTGTTGGCTAATTTATGGGAAAGTACACCCTTTCCAATATTTTACACTGATTAGGTCAATTGTAATACATGTACCATTCTATTACCTAATTCTAGACACAGCAGCCCAGCAGTGGTGGATCTGAGGCAAAGGGATGATTATTGCGTCCTCTGCTGTTTGGCTCTAACGTCCCACAATCATGACATAGCCTACTAAAGTGTCGCAGCAAAATAAACACGGGAACAAACGTTACAATCCAATAACCACTAACATTGATGTCACAATCAAAATCTTTGACGCAGATGTCACAATCAAATGACCACTGATGAAGACCAGAGATCACAATCAAATGACCACTGATGAAGACCAGAGATCACAATCAAATGACCACTGATGAAGACCAGAGATCACAATCAAATGACCACACTCAGGTGTGATTCCAAAGACCTTGATTAGCTCAATCAGGTGTGTTAAAACATGGCTGGAACTGAAGCTTGCAGACCCAGATCAGATCTCGGGGTTGGTCAGCCCTGCACCAACTAATCAAAAAACAACATTTTCTTATTGTCCACCAAAGAAACATAGGAAAGCCATATTATCCTGCAGTTTTAAGGCTAATCTGTAAACCCATGTGTTTTACAGGCGTGCAGAGGACATTGATTCATTGTTATTACCTCCTTCTCATCCCATATTTCACTCTTTGCCCCTAACCTCTCATTTCTTATTTTCTCTCCTCTCCTCTCCTCTGTCAGTCCACAATTGTCACCTCTGAATTCTCCCAATCTCTTTTCACTTTCAATACTCTGAGCCCTTCTCCTAGCCTTGTAGGGGCCTAACTCATTTTTCCCCTCCCCTCATCTCACTCCTCTGGCCAATGTTATATCTGGATTTGGTCACTCTTCCCTCTCCTCGTATTGTCCCTCACTTTCTTTGTCCCGGCATTGTCTTTCACTCCCCTCTCTTCGTTTTCCTCTCCACTCCTGTCACCCTGTCCTGGGGTTGCCTGTGGGTCTGTGACTAGGATAGTGGAGTCTATAGTTGTCTGATATTAGCTCATTGGCAGCACTCATTAAACTGAGCCAGAGCTTAGAGTGATTATTTATCCATGAGGGAGGAGATCAGTACTACCATGCTCTCTATCTCGTCTCTCTCTCAATTCAATTCAAGGGCTTTATTGGCGTGGGAAACATATGTTAACATTGCCAAAGCAAGTGAAGTAGATAATAAAAAATGTAAATGAACAGTAAACATTACACTCACAGAAGTTCCAAAATAATAAAGACATTTCAAATGTCTGTCTCTCTCTCTCTGTTACTCTCTCCCCCTATCTATCTATCTATCTATCTATCTATCTATCTATCTATCTATCTATCTATCTATCTATCTATCTATCTATCTATCTATCTATCTATCTATCTATCTATCTATCATCTATCTATCTATCTATCTATCTATCTATCTATCTATCATCTATCTATCTATCTATCTATCTATCTATCTATCTATCTATCTATCATCTATCTATCTATCTATCTATCTATCTATCTATCTATCTATCTATCTATCTATCTATCATCTATCTATCTATCATCTATATATCTATCTATCTATCTATCTATCTATCTATCTATCTATCTATCTATCATCTATCTATCTATATATCTATCTATCTATCTATCTATCTATCATCTATCTATCTATCTATCTATCTCTCAGTATCTCTGGTTTCTCTCACTCACCCTGTCACTACTTCTCTTTCTGTTGCTACTTTCTCTTTTTTCCTGTATTTTCCAATTTCTCACACTGTCATACATCTTTCTCTTTTCCTCATTTATCTCCCCCCTCTTTCTCTCTATTGTCCCATCTTTCTCTTTCTCCCACACCCTTCCCCTCTTCCCTCTCTCCCATGTCTCTCTCTTTCTCTCTCTCTCTCTCTCCTTCTCTCTCCCCTCTCTCCCCGTCAGCTCAGTGGTAATTAAGAGTGTATCTGGTAATGGAGTAATGGAGCTCAGAGGAGCTGATACCACCGTTAGCTTAATTAAACACATTTATGGGATGTAAAGACATTTAGCCCAGGGGTTCCACTGCTCCCACTATAACCCAAACTCTTTATTTCTCTCCCTTTATCTCTCTAACTTCCTCGTTACCTCTCTCTGTCTTTCTCCCTCGCTTTCATTCTGTCCATCACTTCCTCTCTGTCTCTCCCCCTTTATTGGTCTTTTTCCCTTTCTCACTGTCACGTATACTGTACGTGTTTGTTCCTTTTGTCGTTCTCCAACCCCAGGTTTGAGGTCATTGTATGGATTTTATCCCAAGGGAAGTTCTTCCCTCTCTGTTCAAGAGCATACACAGTACAGTGACTGAGCTGCAGCATGAGTTTACATCATCATGTAGCCTGGTGTGTTATACTGTGTGTGTGTGTGCGTGTGTGCGTGCGTGTGTGAGCGTGTTGCCTGTGTGCGTGTTTGTGTTTCTGTGCTAGCCTTTTTCCCCTGTGCCAGTCCTAAAAGTGTTTATCAGTCACCAACAGACTACCAGTCAGTGGACACAGTGACACTCTCTTCCTGAACACTATCAAGGTTTTGGATGGGTTGTATCCTGTTCAAAGCAAAGGCACAAGTTTGGCCCCAAATTGCACCATATCCCCTATATAGTGCAGTACTTTTGACCAGTCCTATTGGTCCTGGTCAAAAGTAATGCATTAAATAGGGTATAGGATGCCATTTGGAACGCAACCACATTCCCTGTTAATGACAATTATAGAATACAGAAATGTTGCTAGTAAACTGGAGATGAGAAGGGTGTTGTTGTTTGTGGTGGTCGTGGGTGCTAGTGGAGAGTGTGTGTGGGTCTGTGTGTGAGTTGACTTTACACCTGCTCGGCTGCCTCCGCTTGGACCATGGAGTTTAGATGTCTCCTCTTTGTTCTTATTTCTTCTTCGGTGGTGCTCATCACTCAATCTGACACGACCACTAAAGGTACGGTGAAATTTTAAGCGTTGATAGATGACATCGCACAAATTGCCTTCACTTGCAAGTATTCTCCCGTACAACTGTTATGACTGGGTTACTCACTCGTTTTGAAGCTGAAAACGAATGTGAGATTCTTCTGTCGGTGTTCAGTGGATCTTTTATCAGAAAGTATATGGAAAACATAACATTCAAAATAATCAAGGTAGTATTTTATAGCCTTTTTTTATAGCCACATAGCCTGGTTCCTCTCTAGGTTTCTTCCTAAGTTCTGGCCTTTCTAGAGAGTTTTTCCTAGCCACCGTGCTTCTACACCTGCATTGCTTGCTGTTTTGGGGTTTTAGGCTAGGTTTCTGTACAGCACTTTGAGATATCAGTTGATGTAAGAAGGGCTTTATAAATACATTTGATATTTTATAAATAAGGTAGTATTTCAGTAGAGGTTTACAAATATTCCTGTCGTTTGAAGGTTAAACCAGGGATACACATCTCTAATCCGTCCAGTCTGGCTGGCTCTCAACTCTCCTTGGCGTTTAATTGGTCCATTAATGCCATTGATTGGGCTTAAAGAGTCCACAACACACTGACTCTTCCTGATCTAAATCAGTTACTGATTAAAAAGGAAGGATAAAAACCTGGGTTGCGTTCCAACTGGCACTCTATTACCTATATAGTGCACTACTTTGAACCAGGGCTCTAAGAAATAGGGTGCCATTTGAGAGTCCTCTAGAAGCAGAGCTGAGCGTCTCTGGGTTAAGTCTGAGTGTTGATTGTGGCTCCAGCACTAGTCACCTCTTATCTCCTCAGGTCGATTCTATCAGTAGTGATAGCACCTATAGTTTTTACAGAGCACATAGAGCTGGATCGGTGTGAGCAGCCATGGCAGAAGTTCCCCTGTAAGCCCATTGGAAGGTTAGACCTATCACTATTTCTCTCACTTGTTTTTTTGTTTGTTTTTTTGTCGTCATCAGACCCTGACTGGAGTGATGTCGTCGTGACAATGGTTGGCAGGGAAGTCACCTTACCCTGTGTTGATTGGCCTCTCACGGGTTCTGTGAGCATTAATTGGAAGATGCAGTCTCCTAGCGTGGACCACTGGAAACTGGTCCTCTCGGCCAATGAGAGGCAGCAGTTCTCAGGCGCAGCATCAAAGGCTTCCATGCGATTGGTTGACTCAAACTTTCAGGAAACTGGGAACTTCTCTCTGCTGTTCGTCCCCAAAATGGAGGACAATGGTCGCTACTCCTGTCTGATTATACAGCAACAGAAGAAACTGAGAGAGAAGATCATACTATTAGCCGTCCTCACAGGTATAGAACTGTGGTCCTGCACACAAAACTACCGTTACAGGCTACCGTTACAGTATGTCCATATACATGTAATATACAGTTGTGATGGTATTGATACAGATATTATGTATAAATAATTCCCCATGCCCACTTTATTTGACACAATCAGGTCAGACTGTAGTAGCAATATCCCACTTTTTAAAAAATCTCTCCTATCGTTTCTCCTATTTCCTACCTCCTACATCGGTCCCAGTCTCTATCTTTCCTTCAGGCACTCTCCCTCAGCACAGCACACTGCGTCTGATGGCAGAAGTGACCCCCGCCTCCGCCGTTTCTGAGGTAACCTGGCTGTCCCCTGGCGGGACGCCCCTACGATTGGCAAGGAGATCAGGGGGGGGGATTGCCAAGCTGCCTCAGATACGCCCCACTGACCAGGGGGTATACATCTGCCAGGTGTACCCAAGGGGTAACAGCAGCACCCCTATGTTCCCCTTCACTGTGGACCTCCGCGTGGATGGTGAGATATGACAGGGGGATGGAGAGAGGGAGGAAAGGGTGTAGTGCCATAATTGGAATCTGGGATGAATCTCAATACTCCAAACAAAGCATTGTATTTAGATCGGCCTTGTATTGGCATTGTTATATAATTGACTAGTGCTTATATGTGCTCCCACTATATCCACTGCTCCCACACTAACCCAAATGTTTTATTTCTGTCCCTTTATTTCTCTCACTCACTTGTTCCTTCTCTGTCGTTCTTCCTCTCTCTCCCTCTCCTTCTCACCCTCTCTCTCTCTCTCTTTCTAGGTATGAATGTGGCCTCGTTCACCAATATAAGCCATAGTGAGTGATGTCACCGTGCACAGTAGACTCTAGTCTAGCTAAAACACAGAGTCAGCAGCCTTTGGGTCAAGCAGCACAATACAAACTGACCTTACTGAGGGACCAGCTCTCTCTCAGAAACATAACGACATAATCCCTGTTGCTGCTGTGCACCTCTCTATCTCTCTTTCTTTTCCTCTGTCTGTTCTCTTCCTCTCTCCACTGCCACTTCTGTCACTCCTCCTCCTCTCTATATCTCTCTACCCCACCATCTTCCCCACATATTTCTCTCACTGTTCCCCCCACCACTCTCTCGCTCTCTTCTTATCTCTCACGTTCTCTCTCTCACTTACATACCTCTCATTCTCTTCCTCTCACCCATTCCCCCCATTCTCTCTCTCCTTCCCCCTCCCTCTCCTCTCCCCCTCCCTCTCCTCTCCCCCTCCCTAGGTCCTCAGATCTCTATGGCCAGTCTCACCCAGACCCCTCTCACCCTCGCCTGCCCTCCAATGCAGGGCGACTATGTCCTGCTCTATTGGAAGCCCCCAGACAGCAGAAACACCAACACCACAACCCTGGTCTACGGGTATGACCGCTGGAGGGACCGCACAGAGAAAAGCAAGGTACACCCAGAAGAGGATGTGTGCGTATGAACTGAGTTCCTCTACAGGTTTCTTCCTTCAAGGGGGTTTTCCTAGCTACCGTGCTTCTGTTTCTGCCTGCTCCACAGGGTCCAGGCCGGGTTACTGTAAAAGCACTTTATGACAACTGCCGACATAGAAAGAGCCTTTATAAATGAATGTGATTGAATGAATTTGATTGATCTAGACTCATGCCCAGCTGAGCCTGGATGGGCCATTGTCTACCCCAAAAGAGGGTATCTTCTCCTTCCTGCTGAGCCCGGGGCTGAATGACGGAGGCCTCTACATGTGTGAGGTCTTCCTCAATGACAACGTGTTCAGCCAGTGGACCCTGCTTAGCATCCTCCGAGGTACAGAGGGGGAAGAGGGAGGAGAGAGGGAGGAGAGTTATGTATTTATGTCTGATATAGAGATATCGATATGAATAAAAACAAAGACTAAAAATACTGTCCAACTCCCACACACACACATACTCACACACCCGTCTGTCCATTTCTGCAGTCTTGGAAGGCTTTTATAATCACTGTCCCTCTGGCAGCCATTACAGCTGCCCAGACATGACCAAGCGATCTGTCACTGTCACCCTGCTCCACACGTCTGTCACACACACATACACACACACACACACACACACACAGCCCCACGGACCCATATATTTTTAACCTGCCTCATTATGGGTGTAATTATGTATGATTATACCAGCCACTCGCCCACCAGGGCAGTGGGAGGCACACATTAAATACTGTAATCACGGATAGAGACGTGTGTGTGTCTGTAGGGCTTGATTACACCCAGATTGATCCTCATTTGGGTTTGATGAGACATGGGGCATCAGTCACCGTCAGGCGACACATTAGAAGCAATTCTGTGTAATGAATATATATTATTTTGTCCCATCTCTGATTCGCTCATTGTCCCCCCCAACACCTTCTATCTCCCCTTGCCCCCTTTCTCTTTTTGTCCCCTGACTACCCCTTATTGGTACTTCCTTCACTCTCTCCTTATCCCTACCTCACATTGTCTTTCTCTTTCTTACTCCCTTGCCTTCCACTCACTCCCCTCTCCTTCCCCCTTTTTCACTATCCCTCCATCCCAGTGAAAGCCAGACATTCTCCAACAGCCCTGGTCCTGACATGTCAGTATACAGAGCGTTCCCAGGTAGGTAACCATCCCCTGACTGGCAACATTCATCCCTCATCTCTTCACTGTCATAGTTAGCTGATGTGTGGTGAGCTTTCAGGCACAAAATGGCTCCTTGAGCACCTGGGCTGAGTTCATTAGGCACAAAACGGAAAACTGACTGAAACAGGGAAGGACAACCTGGACTTTTCCAATTAGAAACACCATTTTTTTTCTGTTGTAAGTTTTCTATTGCGTAGTCCCCTAATGAACACGGCCCTGGTGTATGAAGAACACACTGTATAAACCCAATCCATCATCCTCCATCCAACAGGTGAAGCGGGTGGTGTGGAGCCACCAGAACCAGAGTCGCACGCTGAAGTGGAGCTCCTCTGGCCCGGGTCGCCTCAGCACCGAGGTTCCCCTGTCCCCCACCCAGGACACGGCTGGGAACTACACCTGCACCATGCTACTGCGGAACGGACAGGCGGTCACGGCTGTTTACACCGTCAAACTGCCCCCGAAAGGTGGAGAGAACCAAACGGTCCAACTTGGGTCTTTAGATATAGATCTAAGATCAGCTTACCCTCTCCTAATGCAAACCATAATCAGTAATGCTAAAAATGCGAAACTTTTCTCAGGTCAGTGTCAACTAACTGTACCTAGCAGGACCAACAGTAGATATATAGGCCTACATGTTTGTCCAAATAAGTCCCTTTACAATGCTTCCTTTCCTTCTAGCTATCATCTTATCCTTTCTTCCTCGCACCTACCCAGTCAGTTCTGGGGCGGTCTGGGCCGATGTGTTAGAAATGTCAGGGCCGATTTCTGGTCCCAGTCCGCCCCTGGTCAGTTCCCATCAGTGATTCTCATCAGTGATTAACAGAAGGGGAAAGTATATTTAAACCACTCAGATGGAACCATACAAACAAAGAAGTTGTAAAACCAGGAAGTTATGTAACTCATCTGTTTGTGTGTTGCTATTTGAGAGCTTTAAATATACTTTGCTCTTTAACACCACTATAGCCAACACCACTATAATCATTATGACCAAATAGGCGCTCATCCAAGTCCATGTTTACTGAACATGAACCTCCTATATCAGTGGTCCCCAACAGCACACACGGACAAACATACCTGATTCAACTCTTTCAGGGCCTTATGATTAGTTGCCAGGTTGAATCAGGGGTGCTTGTCTGGGGCTACAAATAAAAAGGTGTACTGTTGGGGGTACTAGAGGACCGGAGGTGGGAGACACTGCTCTAGATCAGTGGTTCCCAACCTTTTTCGGTTACTGTACCACCAACTGAATTCTGCTCTGCCCGGAGTACCCCTGAAGTACCCCCTCGTGTGCATTTTACCAGTAAGCCTATGGTCTTAAAAGTCTTCTCAAGTACCCCCTGTTGATAGACCAAGTACCCCCAGGGGTCCTAGTACCCCTGGTTGGGAACCACTACTCTAAATCCTAAACACACAAGACATCCCTTCCCAATAGAGAGAAGCGAACAGCAGGCTAGCTCAGCTGCTAATCCGTTAGCTATGTAAACACACCTGCCTGTGTTTATCCCTCTCTCCCGTCGCTCCAGTCCTTCAGTGCTGGATGTGTGCCCACTCCATCCTCATCTCGTTATCTCCAGGGCCCTGTTGTGAGCTAAACAATCAGCCCAGAAATGGAATAGGCAGGAAGAATTCTAAATTCCAATTCTAAATTCCACATGAACTTTAAATGTTCCACGATATGGTAGTGAGAATATCAAGAATTGTACACATATAGAAGACAGAGAAAGGCACTGAATTCTGCGTGATGATGTGCCAAGTATTGACTGAAGAAAACTTCCACATGACACCCAATATGGTCCCATGTGTCACGGTCTGGGCGTAGGGGGTGCGGAGTCAGGCGCAGGAGGCAGAAAAGTTCAATGCAGCGTTTTATTACGCACAAAGGAATACGCCAAAATGCCCAAAGTACACTTATCCAACACACACAACACAGTGGAAGGGTATAATTAAGCCCGCACACAGAGCAGGCGGGCCTACTGGCTTAAATAGCCCAACTAATAACCCTAAACGAAAACAGGTGAAACTAATTAGACAAAACAAACAGAAAAGGAAAAAGGGATCGGTGGCAGCTAGTAGGCCGGTGACAACGAACGCTGAGCGCCACCCGAACAGGGAGAGGAGCCACCTTCGGTAGGAGTCGTGACACCATGTCTGATCCAGCAACACACCACAGAGCATTGCTTTGAATGGGTGGCTAATTGTCTGCTTCACCTATTCTATTCTATTCTACTCCATTCTATTCTATCCTATTCTACATCCTTAACCCATTGTTCTGTTGCTTATCACAGCCAGACAGGTTGACCTGAAGTTGCTCTACAACCACTATAAAACGCTTCACAGAGCACTGACCTTGTAGCCCCGCCTGCCTGCCTGCCTGCCTGCCTGCCTGGCTGAGTGACAGACCGTTTCTGCATTCAGCGGTGCTACACTGTTGCCTTGGCAAGATGAGGAGAAGATAGCTAGAGCAGAAATAGACTAGAACCATGGCCACTAACCATGTATTTCTGGCTGCTACACTATAGGCCTGTGTCCTAAATGGAACTCTACTGTTCCTAGTCCAAATTAGTGCACTATATAGGGAATAAGGCCTCTGTCTGACTTAGAGTGTTTTGGTTTACAACAGATCTCAAAGGGAAAAGAGAGAATACAACCCTCAGCACATTGATTGGTATTTTTCAAACCATTCCTCTGTCTTTATCTCGCCATCTCTCTCCATCTCTCCCTCTATTCCTCTCTCTCTCTCTCAATAGTAAGAGTGTTATAATGTAAGCGTCTGCTTTATTGTCATGACTCTAAAATGTCGCCTGTCTTTCTCCCACAGATACACACACAGTTCTTCACACCTTCGGAGGAAACGGCAACAGACAAGCATGTGTGTTCCCCTTCGTGTTTCTAGGGGAGACTTATGAAGGTTGCACGACGGATGGTCGCAGTGATGGGTACCGCTGGTGCTCCACCACATACAACTTTGACAAGGATAAGAAATATGGCTTCTGTCCCAACGGAGGTAATGGGTCACTGTCATCACCACCAGACCCGCCTGGGTTCAAATAGTATTTGTTTCCCTGTCTCTCTGTGTCTGTCTGTGTCGCTCTCTCTCTCTTTCTCTCTCTCCCTCTCTTCACACCCCCACACTTCTTCAGATGATAAGTGTAAATGGCGAGGGAGGACACCAGGATAGCTCTCTGGAATGTATTCACATTCATTGCATCTGAGGAAGCACACACAGCCACAGAAGGATCTGACAGTTGAATGAATCTCCTTATGAAGATGAGCTCACTACCAATACCCCCAATACATCACTGATACAGAGGAGCCATGATGATGACACACAACAAAGCAATGCTTTAACAAGAGTAATGGATATGCAAAGGGAGCTGTTGCATTTAGAATGAGCTCTTGTTTGTGAGGGCTGATTGAACGTTGTATTGTGGTTTGTTGTCCCATTTACTCTCTTATTGGGATGTGGGAGAGAAGAGTAGGGAGGTAGGGAAGGGAGAGAGCGAGATGGGAGAAAATAATAGAGGAACAGAGGGGAGCAAAGCGGGAAAGATGGATGATAGACCCACATTAAAAAATAATATAGTATACTATGGTATAAATACTGTAGTATTACTATATTTACATACTCTAGTATTCACTGTAGTGTTTTTTCAGACATGACTGTAGTATTTACAGTTTACTATAGTATAAATACTGTAGTATTACTATATTTCAAAAACTATAGTATGTACTAAATTAACTACTGTAGTGTTTTTGCAGACATTACTGTAGTATTTACTAAGTGCTTTTGTTTTATTATCTTTGATTGTAATATGAATGGATAATTCAACGCTTCTGCTCTTTTCTATAACCTTTAGGGAACACAATATATAGTCTATACTTGGCATGTAGGTTTCTCACTCATGGGTGGCACAAATTGGGATATGGGGGATGGGAATGGGTGGGGTATATGCAAATTGGATACTGTAGTATTACTATGGTAAAAGAAAGGGTAGTGTTTTTGTGGATAAAATTGTAGTATTCTACACTGTATTATATAGTAAGTAATACGCATGATCGAGTGATACTGCAGTGTGTAGTATATTATTTGACAGTATACTACAGTTTACTTCAGAATTTTATAGTAAGCACTACATGATTGAGTGGATACTACAGTGTGTCGTATAGTATTCTACAGTATACTACAAAATTCTATAGTAAGCACTACAGCGTATAGTATAGTATTCTACAGTATACTACAATATTATAATGTAAGAAATACACGATCGAGGGATACTACAGTGTGTAGTATAGTATTCTATAGTATACTACACAGTTCTATAGTAAGTACTACACATTATCAAAAGATACTACAGTGTGGAGTACAGTATACTATAATATTCTATAGTAAGAAGACACGGTCGAGGGATACTACAGTGTGTAGTATAGTATTCTACAGTATACTACAAAATTCTATAGAAAGCACTACAGCGTGTAGTATAGTATTCTACAGTATACTACAATATTATAATGTAAGAAATACACACTCAAGGGATACTATAGTGTGTAGTATAGTATTCTATAGTATACTACACATTTCTATAGTAAGTACTACACATGATCAAGGGATACTACAGTGAGGAGTATAGTATTCTACAGTATACTACAAAATTCTATAGTAAGAAGTACACGATCGAGGGATACTACAATGTGGAGTATAGTATTCTACAGCGTATTACAGTTTACTACAGCATTCTATAGTAATGACTATAGTATTTTATAGTAAACTGTAGTAGTTTGTCATGTGGGGAAGTGTGTAGGGAAAAGTAATTAGAGGAGAGCAGAGAGGAAGGAAGGGAGGGAAGGTGCACCCAGGCCATTGAGGAGTGATGGTATTTACGCCTCACCTCGCTGCACCCAATTACCATAATTCATGCAGTGTTAAAGAAGCTGGCATTGAGAACAGAGCAGGTCAACCTGGCCCGGGGGTCAACTCCCTGCCACCACACTATTCCATTAGGGACCCCAACACACACACACAAACACACACACACACAAACACAAACACAAACACACACATACACACACACCAACACCAACACCACCCCCACCAATCAATTACACCTCACACAGCACTTCATGATTGATTCGTTTGGAGCACCATGTATAAGTCATGACAGCAGGGCAAGGTGAAGGCCTGTAGAGGAAACTTCTACAAAACAAACTTATGGACGTTTTTTGGAATTTGTAACTTGATGATGTAGTACTTTTTAAAAAATGTATTTTTTATTTCACCTTTATTTAACCAGGGAGGCTAGTTGAGAACAAGTTCTACTGTATATTTCTATGACCATGTCCTTATTTCCAAAAACTGACTGTATGGGTGTCTCTGTCAAAGTAGTCTCAATGTCTTTCCATTTGGATTCATATTCTGAATTGCACCAACCCACCAGAGGTCTCAATTGGGCTGACACATAATCATCTTTTAGGTTTGGTAAGGCCACGCCCCCACAGTGTTTTGGTAATTGTAATGTTGTATATCTAATTCTTGGTCTCTTACTGTTCCAGATAAACCTTGATATCCGTTTATCCCTAAACTGTTTAGGTGGGATTTCTATGGCCAGTGATTGGAACAAATACAGTAACCTCAGCAGGATGTTCATTTTGATTGTTTCAATTCTACTACTAAGATCTAAGGGAAGTGAATTCCACCTGTCTAGGTCATCATTTATTTTCTTGTTGATGTGATCGTAATTCATGCTATAAAGTTTGGCTGTATCTTTTGGTAGATATACTCCAAGATATTTAATGGATGAAGAAGTCCAGTGGAAGTTATACCTACTCTTCAGCTCTTCCTGTGGGGTGTAATTATATACTAGGGCTTGGGTGTTGTGTACGTTAAGCACATACCCTGAATATGTTCCAAATGTTTGTAAAACATCCATCAATCTAGGTACACTTGAGCCTGGGTCTTTAAGGAATAACAGAACGTCATCAGCATACATGCATATCTTATGTTCACTGCCTCTTATTGTTATTCCCTCTAAGGTTGGGTCCTGTCTTATTGTTATTCCCTCTAAGGTTGGGTCCAGTCTTATTGTTATTCCCTCTAAGGTTGGGTCCTGTCTTATTGTTATTCCCTCTAAGGTTGGGTCCTGTCTTATTGTTATCCCCTCTAAGGTTGGGTCCTGTCTTATTGTTATTCCCTCTAAGGTTGGGTCCTGTCTTATTGTTATCCCCTCTAAGGTTGGGTCCTGTCTTATTGTTATTCCCTCTAAGGTTGGGTCCTGTCTTATTGTCTGTGCTAATGGTTTGAGGTACAAGGAGAAGAGCGTGGGTGAAATAATACAGCCTTGTCTTGCCCCTCGCTCTAATTGTATCGTTCGTGACAAATGTCCATTTATCTTTATTCTAGTGGTCGGACACGAATACAGTGTTTTGATGCACTGTATCACTTCTTTGTTGAAACCAAATCTTTCCATAACTTGGAATAGGTAATCCCATCCCACTGAATCAAATGCTTTTTCTGCATCTAGACTGATTAATATTGCACTTGTCCAGTTAAAACAGGCCTTAAGTAGAGGTGTTAGTTGTTCTCTGAAGGTCTTGAACCATTCTGAAGGGAAGCCATCAGGCCCTTAAGTAGAGGTGTTAGTTGTTCTCTGAAGGTCTTGAACCATTCTGAAGGGAAGCCATCAGTGCCTGGAGACTTGTTTACTTTAGTTGAGATATTGTGAGTTCATAAAATGCTCTATTGTCTGTGCATCTGCCTTCTCTGGTTGCTTGTACAGATTTGTGTAATATGATTCAAATGCATTCTGTATGTCATCTAATTTGCATGTGATCTTCTTTGTTTTGGGGTCTTTTATTTTGAAAATGGTATTCTGTGCTTGTTGTTTCCTGAGTCTCCATGCTAGTAATTTGGTTGCTTTTGAGCCTGCTTCATAATATCGTTGTTTCAGGAACCTGAGCTTTTTCTCTACTTCTCTATAAATCTGGTCAATTTCCTGTTTTACCTTTTGAATCTCTCGTAATATAAGAGGATCTTTGTATTGACTATGAGATCGTTCTAAGTTTCTTAGTGTTTCCTGTCATTTCAGCAGTTTTGTGCTTTAATCTTTTTCTTGAGAGATGATGTGGCTATGATCTTTCCTCTAATAACCGCCTTAGCTGCATCCCACAATGTAGCAGGAGATACTTCCCCGTTATCATTATTCTCCAGATAGATGTTCAATTCTGTCTTTATTGATTCCTTGAATGCTGGATCATTCAGCATGCTTGTATTAAGTCTCCATAGAGTATTTCTTGGTTTGCTATCAAGGTGTCGGCAGATCATTTTAGAAAGAGAGGGTCCAGATTGTCTAGCCCGGCTGATTTGTAGGGGTCCAGATTTTGCAGCTCTTTCAGAACATCAGCTATCTGGATTTGGGTGAAGGAGAAGTGGGGGAGGTTCGGGCGAGTTACTGTGGGGAGCGCAGGGCATTTGTCTGGGGTAGGGGTAGCCAGGTGGAAAGCATGGCCAGCCGTAGAAAAATGCTTATTGAAATTCTGAATTATTGTGGATTTATTGGTGGTAACAGTGTTCCCTAGCCTCAGTGCAGTGGGCAGTTGGGAGGAGGTGCTCTTATTCTCCATGGACTTTACAGTGTCCCAGAACTTTTTAGTACAAATAAAACATGGGTGCTATCAAATTGAGTTTTTTTTATCCAGAAATACTTGCAACCTCATAATAGAATCATCATAAATTAGCAATATAGAATTAACAGTAACATGTTAGTAATGGTCACATCGCTGGTATACAAATGAAGAGATAATTTGAATACCATGAGCTAATCACATGGTTATGTCATGTAATAATTCCGTGTCTCCCCTCCCAACCTTCTCTTTCATCGTTCTGTTTCATCCAGAGTACTGTATGGAGTGTGACATAGGATTTATACTGAGTGTCTTGCCATGATAAGGAGTTAGACATATAGCAATTAGCTTCAGTGATCTTGGAGGAATTTTAACATACCCACATTGACTCATCCTCCCATCTTGTCTCTCGCTATTTCGATAGGACCTCTCTGGAGCTAAACCAGGGATCAGGCCTGCCCCCTGCTGGGAATGAGACCATACTGTTCACTAATCATTAATGTACAAGTGTTCAATTCATACAACACTCATTAACTTATTCTCTTTTTCTCTTTCTCACGTCTTTCTCTCCTCTTCTCTCAGACAACACAGAGAGCACTACTTCTATCTCTCCTCCTCACCCAGAGAGCAACATTGCCTTTCTCCTTCCCTTCCTCTCTGCTTTATTACTCCTGGTGCCCCTGGTTGCCGCGGTTGCCGGTGTGTTGCTATGGAGACAGAAAGACATTTCTCGCCGTGGTGAGTCTTCCGGCGGTTTCTTTTTCGACATCCCTACCTTCTTGTGTTCTCTCCATTTCTGGACCTGTCAACTGCAGTGAGTGATCTGGGGCATGACATATTATGAGGTCGATGCAAGGAATCTGGAAATCTGCCTCTCTCTGTGTGTGTGTGTGTGTGTGTGTGTGTGTGTGTGTGTGTGTGTGTGTGTGTGTGTGTGTGTGTGTGTGTGTGTGTGTGTGTGTGTGTGTGTGTGTGTGTGTGTGTGTGTGTGTATCTGTTTCTCCACAGGTATTGAACAGTCTCTCTCCCACTACTCTGGGGAAGTGGAAAATATCTATGAGAATCCTGAGGATGTCAGACAGGTGATGGATTCATGCCTTCTCTGTATCTCAATACTCTCTGATGAATCTCTCTCCTCCTTCTGTCTCCCCACCATTTCATTTCCTGTCTCTGGCCCTCTGTTTCTGTCTCTCTCTTCTTCTCTCTTCGTTTTCCCACTTCTTCTTTACCCCTCATCTAACTCCCTGCCTCTCCATTTCTCTATATTTCTCTACCCTTCTCTCGCTCTCTCTCTGTCTGTCTGTGTGGTTATTGAACACTGTTTTCTCTCCTCTCTCCCTATAGACTTCTCCCCAGGGTTCAGTGTACATGGTGAGTTATTGTGTTCTGTTCTCAGCATCACAGACACAAAAGCGTTCCCCTGAGTCTCTGTGTGTGTGTGGGGAGGTGAGGTTGTAGTGGCCTCCCTTGCTAGTCTGTCCTCAGTGTGTGTGTTTCTCCCTCTTCTGTCAGCAGATATGTCTCCCCCCATCAGTCCTGTGCTTTAGAAAAACCTGTCAGTTCTTAACTGTCAGTCTTACATTAGTGATATTAACAAATCAATCGCATCACACCCAGAAGGATGCCTTTAAATGTACTCTCCTCTCCCTCCCACTTGTCTCTCTCTACCTTCCAACCCTTCACCCCCTTCCTCCCCTCTCTCTCCTCTCTCATTCTACAATGCCTCTGTCTTTCTATTCTTCTCCTCCCCTCCTATCACTTGCTGTACTATGCCCTCCTCCCTCCCTCCCTCCCTCCCTCCCTCCCTCCCTCCACTTCTCTCTCTCCCTCCTCTTCTTCTCCTCTTCTTCTCAGGACCTGAAGCCCAGAGTGGAGGATGATGTCTATGAGGAATTGGATCGGTAAGAATTAAATAGCTCTGGGTCATGCGTGGTGTGCGTTTCTGTCACAATTTCCCATCTGCCCTTCACAGGCCCTTTCACCCCCATCAACTCTGAACATCACTATGGCACTGTCAACCTGCACGTCAGTAACATAGTAATAATGTCACGTAATGCACTGACAGTGAAGTGTGTGTGTGTGGTTTTGGGTGCGACGTGCAGCACGTCATGCATGGGTGTATACGTTTGTGTGTGTGTACCTGTGTCTGTGTGGTTTAAGGGTGTGTTCTCCTTTCAGATACAAATCATGCAGTCTTCTGGAGACCTCCACATCTCAGGATTTATCAGCGAAAGCTTGAAGCAATATTATCTCACCTCTGTTCAGTATATGGACAATTTACAGTGCCTTGACTTTTTTCACATTTTGTTACAGCCTAAATGGATTACGTTGAGATTTTATGTCACTAGCCAACACACAATACCCGATAATGTCAAAGTGGAATTATGTTTTTTGACATTTTTACAAATGAATAAAAAATGTAAAGCTGAAATGTCTTAAGTCAATAAGTATTCAACCCCTTTGTTATGGCAAGCCTAAATAAGTTCAGGAGTAAAAATTAGCTTAACAAGTCACATCATAAGTTGCATGGACTCACTCTGTGTGCAATAATAGTGCTTAACATGATTTTTGAATTACTAACTCATCTCTGTACCCCACACATACAATTACTATATCTGTAAGGTCCCTCAGTCGAGCAGTGAATTTCAAACACAGATTCAACCACAAAGACGAGGGATGTTTTCCTATGCCTCACAAAGAAGAGCACCTATTGGTAGATGGGTAAACATTTTAAAAAGCAGGCATTGAATGTCCGTTTGAGGATGATGAAGTTATTAATTACACTTTGGATGGTGTATCAATACACCCAGTCAGTTCAAAGATACAGGCGTCCTTCCTAACTCAGTTGCCGGAGAGGAAGGAAACCGCTCAGGGATTTCACTATGAGGCCAATGGTGACTTCAAAACAGTTAAAGAGTTTAATGGCTGTGACAGGAGAAAACTGAGGACGGATCAACACCATTGAAGTTACTCCACAATACTAACCTAAATGACAGAGTGAAAAGAAGGAAGCCTGTACAGAATAAAAATATTCCAAAACGTGCATCCTGTTTGCAATAAGGCACTAAAATAAAACAGAAAAAAATGTGACAATAGAAATGAGCTTAATGTCCTGAATACAAAGCGCTATGTTTGGGGCAAACACAACATATCACTGAGTATCACTCTTCATGGTGAGTATGCTTGTCATCGGCAAGGACTAGGGAGTTTTTCATTTATAAAAATAGATCTAATAGCCTCCCGAGTGGTGCAGCGGTCTAAGGCACTACATCGCAGTGCTAGAGGTGTCACTACAGATCCGGGTTGGGTCCCAGGCTGTATCGCAGCCGGCCGCGACCGGGAGACCCATGAGGCAGCGTACAATTAGCCCAGCGTCGTCCGGGTTATGGGAGGGTTTGGCCGGCCGGAATGACCTTGTCCCATCGTGCTCAAGCCCCTCCTGTGGCATGCCGGGTGCATGCACGCTGACACGGTCTCCAGTTGGACGGTGTTTCCTCCGACACATTGGTGCGGCTGGCTTCCGGGTTAAGTGAGCAGTGTGTCAAGTAGGAGTACGGCCTGGCAGTGTTGTGTTTCTGAGGACGCATGGCTCTCGACCTTCTCCTCTCCCGAGTCTGTACGGGAGTTGCAGCAATGGGACAAGACTGTAACTACCAATTGGATATCACGAAATTGGGGAGAAAAGGGGTAAAAAGTACAACAAAGTATAATATATATATATGTAAGTCAGAAGTTTACATACACTTAGGTTGGAGTCATTACAACTCGTTTTTCAACCACTCCACAAATTTCTTGTTAACAAATGATAGTTTTGGCAAGTTGATTAGGACATCTACTTTGTGCATGACACAAGTAATTTTTCCAACAATTGTTTACAGACAGATTATTTCACTAATAATTCACTGAATCACAATTTCAGTGGGTCAGAAGTTTACATACACTTAGTTGACTGTGCCTTTAAACAGCTTGGAAAATTGCAGAAAATTATGTCATGGCTTTAGAATCTTCGGATATGCTAATTGATATCATTTGAGTCAACTGGAGGTGTACCTGTGGATGTATTTCAAGGCCTACCTTCAAACTCAGTGCCTCTTTGCTTGACATTATGGAAAATCAAAAGAAATCAGCCGACCTCAGAAAATAAATTGTAGTCTGGTTCATCCTTGGGAGCCATTTTTAATTGCCTGAAGGTAGCACGTTCATCTGTACGAACAATAGTACGCAAGTATAAACACCATGGGACCACGCAGCCGTCATACCGCTCAGGAAGGCGACGCGTTCTGTCTCCTAGAGATGAACGTACTTTGGTGTGAAAAGTGCAAATCAATCCCAGAACAACAGCAAAGGACCTTGTGAAGATGCTGGAGGAAACAGGTATAAAAGTATCTGTATCCACAGTAAAAACGAGTCCTATATCGACGTCACCTGAAAGGCCGCTCAGCAAGGAAGAAGCCACTGCTCCAAAACCGCCATAAAAAAGCCAGACTATGGTTTGCAACTGCACATGGGGACAAAGATTGTACTTTTTGGAGAAATGTCCTTTGGTCTGATTAAAACAAAAATAGAACTGTTTGGTCATAATGACCATCGTTGTGTTTGGAGGAAAAAGGGGGAGGCTTGCAAGCCAAAGAACACCATCCCAACCGTGAAGCACGGGGGTGGCAGCATCATGTTGTGGGGGTGCTTTGCTGCAGGAGGGACTGGTGCACTTCACAAAATAGATAGCATCATGAGGTAGGAAAATTATGTGGATATATTGAAGCAACATCTCAAGACATCAGTCAGGAAGTTAAGCTTGGTCGCAAATGGGTCTTCCAAATGGACGATGACCCCAAGCATACTTCCAAACTTCTGGCAAAATGGCTTAAGGACAACAGAGTCATTGAAGTGGCCATCACAAAGCCCCGATCTCAATCCTATAGAAAGTTTGTGGGCAGAACTGAAAAAGCCTGGAGGCCTACAAACCTGACTCAGTTACACCAGCTCTGTCAGGAGGAATGGGCCAAAATTCACCCAACTTATTGTGGGAAGCTTGTGGAAGGCTACCTGAAACGTTTGACCTAAGTTCAACAATTTAAAGGCAATGCTGCCAAATACTAATTGAGTGTATGTAAACTTCTCACCCACTGGGAATGTGATGAAAAATAAAAGCTGAAATAAATCATTCTCTCTACTATTATTCTGACATTTCACATTCTTATAATAAAGTGGTGATCCTAAATGACCTAAGACAGGGAATTTTTCCTCTGATTAAATGTCAGGAATTGTGAAAAACTGAGTTTAAATGTATTTGGCTTTGTAACGGCTGTCGTGGTGAATGGATGACCAAAAAGCAGACGGGACGTGAATGCTCATCTTTCTATTTAATTAGAATAAAATGAACACCAAAAACCAAGCACCAATAGACCGACAGGAACAGTTAGCAGGCTAACATAAAGCAGTGCTAATAAATAAATAAAAAAATAAATAAAAAAAATAAAAAACAACAACTAATATATGACTCCCAATCAGGAACAACGATATCCAGCTGTTCCTGATCAGGAGTCACAAGACTAACACAGAAACAGACATACTAGAAAACACATACAGACTTTTCTGCCACGTCCTGGCCAAAATACTACACAACTACTCCCTCTGCTGGTCAGGACGTGACAGGCTTTGGTGTATGTAAACTTCTGACTTCAACTGTATATACAGTACCAGTCAAAAGTTTAAACACAGCTAATCATTCAAGGGTTTTTATTTATTTTTACCATTTTCTACTTTGAAGAATAATAGTAAAGGCATCAATACTATGAAATAACACATATGGAATCATGTAGTAACCAAAATAGTGTTAAACAAATGAAAATATGTTTTATATTTTTGATTCTTCAAAGTAGCCACCCTTTGCCTTGATGACAGCTTTGCACACTCTTGGCATTCTCTCAACCAGGTTCATGAGGAATGTTTTACCAACTGTCTTGAAGGAGTTCCCACATATGCTGAGCACTTATTGGCTGCTTTTCCTTCACTCTGCGGATCAACTCATCCCAAACCATCTCAATTGGGTTGAGGTTGGGTGATTGTGGAGGCCAGGTCATCTAATGCAGCACCCCTTCACTCTCCTTCTTGTTCAAATAGCCCGTACACAGCCTGGAGGTGTGTTTGGGTCAATGTCCTGTTGAAAAACAAATGATAGTCCCACTAAGCATAAACCAGATGGGATGGCATACCGCTGCAGAATGCTGTGGTAGCCATGCTGGTTAAGCGTGCCTTGAATTCTAAATAAATCACTGACAGTGTCACCAACAAAGCAAACCCACACCATCACACCTCCTCCTCCCTGCTTCACAGTGGGAACCACACATGCGGCGATCATCCGTTCACCTACTCTGCGTCTCACAAAGACACAGCGGTTTTTACCAAAAAGCTCAAATTTGGACTCCTCAGACCAAAGGACAGATTTCCACCAGTCTAATGTCCATTGCTTGTTTTTCTTGGCCCAAGCAAGTCTCTTCTTATTATTGGTGTCCTTTAGTAGTGGTTTCTTTGCAGCAATTTGACAATGAAGGCCTGATTCACGCAGTCTCCTCTGAACAGTTGATGTTGAGCTGAGTCTGTTACTTGAACTCTGTGAAGAATTTATTTGGGCTGCAATTTGTGAGGCTGGTAACTCTATTGAACTTATCCTCTGCAGCAGAGGTAACTCTGGGTCTTCCTTTCCTGTGGCGGTCCTCATGAGAGCCAGTTTCATCATAGACCTTGATGGTTTTTGCGACTGCACTTGAAGAAACTTTCAAAGTTCTTGAAATTTCCCGCATTGACTGACCTTCATGTCTTAAAGTAATGATGGACTGTCGTTTCTCTTTGCTTTTTTGAGCTGTTCTGCCATAATATGGACTTGGTCTTTTACCAAATAGGGCTATCTTCTGTATAGCAACCCTACCTTGTCACAACACAACTGATTGGCTCAAACGCATTAAGAAGGAAAGAAATTCCACAAATTAACTTTTAACAAGGCACACCTGTTAATTGAAATCTATTCCAGGTGACTACCTCATCAAGCTGGTTGAGAGCATGCTAAGAGTGTGCAAAGCTGTCATCAAGGCAAAGGGTGGCTACTTTGAAGAATCTCAAATACAAAATATATTTTGATTTGTTTAATACTTTTTTTGGTTTCTACATGATTCCATATGTGTTATCTCATAGTTTTGATCTATTCACTATTATTCTACAATGTCGAAAATAGCACAAATAAATAAAAACTCTGAAATGAGTAAGTGTATCCAAAACTTTTTTTTCCTAGAGGAAAACATGTTTTCACTTCTTTCATTATGGGTTATTTTGTGTTAGATGGGTGAGATAATTTTGGCATTCAGGCTGTAACGGAATAATGTGGAATAAGTCAAGGGGGTATGAAGTTTATTGTGATATTGATCACTGGCCATAGGGAAAGATCTGGGCTGGGGTAAATGTAAACCTTCACCTTGGACTTTTGTTTCAATAAACATCACCAAATAAACGGGTCAAGGAATCTTTATTGTCTGTTATCAAACCAAATGTCATTGTCACAATTGTGTTATTGCAGCATTTATTACGACAGTAAAATTAATAATTATTTATCCTAAAACTCATGCATGGAAAGTGACAAGTTCTTGCGAGAAAGGTTTGAGATGGCGGAAGTGGAAGTGTTGTTTGAAGATGAAAGCCCGTCGAGTACAGCTAGTGAGAAAGATGAGTGGACAACAGTGAAGCCCAAGAATAGTACAAAAACGGCTAAAATTCTTGTGGAAAATTAGTCGTTGCTTGTTAGAGTACGTTTTTTGGATAAGTATGTTCATTTGGGAAACCCTTTTGAAGTCACGAGGATTGTGAAGAAGGCGTTGGGAAAAGTGGATGCAATCAAAGTCAACAGGTTTGGTATGGTGTTAAGCACGTTGTGGCATCTGCTGATGTAAAAAAATACTTTATAAATACATTTGATTTGATATCGTGTGTATCTAAAGAGCAAAATCAGCGTGCATTGTTGCTTGCTAAATTATCGATGCTTTGATTTTTGGATCAGGGCACCGGTAAAAAGTGTTATCTCTTGCGTCCCATTGGACATTGATAATCAATATCTTAGGCAACAAAAATTCAGGAGTAGTTAAGGCACGTCGCTTGTCCCGTATGGAGAATGGGGGAAAAGGAGCAAAGTTGATCTGTATTATTGATGTTTGATTGAGAGTTTCTACCACTCCATGTAAAGCTGGGATATATAAGATACCCCATACGAGCGTTCGTGCAAAACCCGATGTAATGCAAGACATTTATAAAGTTGTAGTTAGGCCACGTGTCGAGTGTTTGCAGACGGAAGGAATATGCTATTGAAGAGTCTGTGAATGTAAAATGATGCAACTGTGGTGGAGATCATATTTCCGAATTCCCGAAGTGCCCTGTTCGGGTGAAAAATGTTGAGGTGTCAAGGATCAGGGCTGTGCGGCGGTGAAGAGAGTTGAAGGGGCAACAGCCCACAGTTCTGAAGAAGATATGACGGTGGATGCACCGCAAATGTTAAACATCAAGTGATCTGGATACACTTACTGTGAAGAAGGTGGATTGTGTAGCATTTATAGCCACATTATTAATAGTACTGCACAAGTGTCCAAGAAGCTGGACCTCATTACATCTGCACAGCTGAGAAGACTTCATAATAGAAGCACTGCAAGGACTACTTTCGCAGAAAATATGGCACCCTCACAGGATCTTTCTGAGCATGTGTACGTAACTGATTAGAACAGAAAAGCAGGCTGATTTAGTTTAATTAAAAATGTGTTGTGATTATTTACTTTTTGGGGATATTTATTATCCACCTGTACAGTAGGTGGCGGAATGCACATATAATGGTTGCGAAAGCTACTATACCAAAGAAGAAAACGCTTGGACTTTGTATGTTTGGAATTTACGTCCTGTATCGGCTACCGGAGGAAGAATGGCCGGCTGGATGTGGTTTCGCTGCTTTTTGGGGCCTCATCTCCAGAGAGTGCACCGTTCACAGGAGGAGTCCCGACCCGAAGGAAGAGCAGGCAGGAGGGTAGGCTCACGGCAGATACCGTGTTTGTGACCGACCAGGAAGAGCTAGGAATGTAACTTTGTTCAACGCTAGCACTAGCTCCGGTCAGGACGTGTCAGTACGTGTTATTGAAACTGCTGTCAATCACTGGCAGAGGTGACAATGTGAAATTGTGCATAGTTGACACATTGGGTAATGTTCAGCTAGATTCCAAGGAGAATCAAGTATAATGGTTATCTTTGCGTTGTTGCAGGTGAGCATGCTAGCAAGCGCGTAACCTAAGCCGCTGTTAACCATGCTAGGTAGCTAACGTTAGCTGTACTAGCTAGGCAGGGAAATCATTGCAGTTATCCAGCTAGCTGGCTTGGCTAGTCACCACTCATTTAGCACCTAGCACCTAGCTATTAGCTAACTACTTCCCCCTTCTCTTACAACCCCAGGGATGGACTTATCAACCCAAGAGCCTGGAGAAACACACTGACAGCATCCTCGGATGGGTCAGTATGTAACTAGCAAGTTACCACAAGTTGTATCTAATTGTTGATCATTAATCTGTTTTGATTAGCTAGAGAACAAATTCTATTTTACTATTACATGCAGTAGCCTGCACTGTAATACACGATCTTTGTTTTTGCATAAATTGAAGCCACAGGTAAAGACAAGTAGCACACTCACATAGCTATACAGGTAGTCTATACATTCTCTTACTTTGTGTTGAGATGTAACTGTTCTCTTGTGTTTTCTCCCTCCAGGCGTCAGCTTTGTGGTCTCTGTCATACTACAGCTCCCCTCTCGTCCTCTGCTACCTTTACAGAAAAGGTAATGTGTGTGTGTTCACTCATGCAATATGAAAGGTAATAAAAATGCAGTAATGCTCTTATTGGGTTTAACTATTAATATCTCCCAGCTGTAGTGTAGTAGGTAAGTATTGGTACTGGCTAGTGGTGTTATAGTTTGACGTATGACATGTGTGCATGCTTTAATGCAAAAGAGTGCAAGAAAGAGGAAGCAAATGGCTATTACTAGCCTAATTGTTTGTGTAGTGTTCATAGCCCTAACCGTTGCTGTGTGTTTCAGGGTACATCTGCAGCAGTAAGCTGGTCCCAGTCAGTCAGTATGTGGGAACTGTGATGGTTTGTCTGCTGGGGGTTGCCTTTCTGAGAGGTGAGAACTTATCCACTCTTTTTACTGAACTTGTATTGCTCTTCCTGGATTGGTCTGGTTTGAGAAATCCTCTGTGTTCAATGCTCCCCCACAGACCCACCCCCCAAAAATATTATAGTATCTCAAATCTAATTGTAGAGAATGTAGTGTCTGGTGTTCTTCATCTACTAAACAGATATTGGATTGTGTGTGACTAGGCTACAGGTAACTACGATTGCATTTCTGTGGGGGTTATGATTTCACACACTGACTCCCTCACAAGGTGTGGGTCTATCAGGTACATTAAGTACACCTCTGAGACTCTCTCTGGCACTCGCTGCTTCTCCCTCCCGTTCCCTCCCTCTCAGGTTGGGGACGGTGGAGGAACTCTGAGTATCAACAGTTCATCTCCATTCTGGAGGAAACCAGGAAGAACCACACGCCTAGCAACAAGGTAACACTGCTATGGCAACAGCTTGTCAACAGTTGGCCTGCGTCTCAAATGACACCTTATTCCCCATATGGTGTGTTATGTCTAACCAGTGCCCTATATGTAATTTGAAATTATTCTCAGGCCTGTTTTGCTAGTGGTTGTCAATCTTGAATTCAAGAAACAAGCCACAGCTATTCTTTCTGATCACTAATTTTGAATGTTCTGTCTGTAGAAAAAGCTGGCCTGCTATGATTTTGACTTCTCTCACTGGCCGGCAGACTTCAGCTGGGAAGAAGTTAGCAATCCGTGAGTTGTGTGTGTGTGTGTGTGTAATTTGCATACTGATGTGAACCTTTTACGCATGTTAATTTTTATACTATTATTGCAGTTTTTTTATATGAAATACACCAGGTGATACAGTAAATGTAAACGGGATGACTGTGTCTGAGTTCTGATTTGAGAGTAAGGCTCTATTTTCACTATATAACTCTTGTTGATTTGTTAAATATCCCTTCTAACATCCTGTGTGACAGGAAGCTGCTGTCCAAGGCAGGAGTGTCTCTACTGAAGCCAGAGCCCAAACTGAGAGGGGCAGCAGACAGCATGCTCAACTCTTTACGCACTCTACCATGCCACATCGTCAGGTATAGACAGACTACAATATCCAAAATACACTGTACTCTACAAGGGCTTGACATTACAATTTTTAGCCACTTGTCCTTTGGACAAGTAGGACAGGGTTATTTATTAAAATGTTTTATTTGTGTGAAAACCTTTTTGGGGGGGGACAAGTATGTAACACCATGGGCCAAAAAGGTGACTAAAAATTGTTGTATGATGTAAAATATCCTTCATTACTATACACTATCTCCTGCCATTGTGGCCTTGAGCAAGACACTTAACCCCGCACAAAGTAAAATACTGCACTGATAAACTACTGTTTAAAACGCATGTGGTCCATCAACCCTCCATCTGGAGAGCTACCGGGTGTGCAGACATTGGATCCAACCCTGCACAAATACACCAGTCATCTTATCAGGGTCCTGTTGAGCAGCTGATATTTTTTTTTAGCAGGGCTGGAGCGAAAGCCTGCACACCCAGTAGCTCTCTGGAGGATGGTTTGTCCACCCTGCAACATTACAATTACAACCAAATACTTTGTCTTTATACAATGATTCCCTCGTTAAATGAATTAGGGATCAAATGGCTAAGGTTGGTGAGGTAGCTAACTAAGATGTTTTATCTATTTGTAAGGTTAAAATATTCAGTGTTCAGGGGAGATCTTGACAACATTGTTACTTGTCAATTAGGCTATTCTAAGAATATGTATTTTTAACTTTGTCAGAATTACATGGCCAGTATTGAATAGATGAGAATCCTAGCTAATTTAGAGGGCTTGAGACTGTTTTACAACCAGAGTATGCCTCATTTGGTTTCATCAACTGCACCCGTATCGACTGTGTCCCCCATTTGCGGTTATACACAAGTGCCAGTGGAAAGTTATTTTAGGACATCGGACATGACAATGACATTAATACATGCTAAGTATTTAACTAGCAAGATAACCAGCCAAACTACACTATCTAGTAGTTAGTCTGTTGTATATCATTATTTTACCTGCTGTGCAAGTCTCTCTCTCCTCTGGCAACGACCCGCTGGCACACGCAGATGATGCACACCCCATGACTTTTCCAGGATTTTCATTGCTGACCAAAAATAAGCTATAAGTGGGCAAATGACTCACTAACAATGAATATCAACAAATGTGCACATGCGGCTCGCTTTGATCTCAAACGCATCTCTCGACTACCTGATTGAAAGACCACTCATGCCTGTCAATACAGGCTTTCAATAATTCTATGCCGATCCCCTCTGCATAGATTGGGAGAACAGTGTGTAACGCTACATCTGGAGGACACAGATCCAGTTCTGAATGGACTACCCTAATTTTATATTGTGATTTATTTGTCCATTCGGACAACTTAAATCTATATTCTTCTTGTTCGCCAATTTATTATTAGTATTTTTTACTTGCCCCGGTCAAGCGTGAATGTCGACCCCTGTCTGCCATGCCACTTTGTCGGGTATAAACAGACTACAAAACCCACAACACACTGTACTCTACCGTGCCACATCGTCAGGTACTAAACTACACTGAACAAAAATATAAATGCAACATTCAACAATTTCAAAGATGTTACCGAGTTAGTTTTTATATAAGGAAATCAGTCAATTGAAATAAATTCATTAGGCCTTATGGATTTCACATGACTGGGAATACAGATGTGCATCTGTTGGTCAGATACCTTTGCATCAGAAAACCAGTCAGTTTTTGGTATGGCCACCATTTGCCTCATGCAGAGCGACATATCTCATTCACATAGAGTTGATCAGGCTGTTGATTGTGGCCTCTGGGATGTTGTCCCACTCCTCTTCAATGGCTGTGCGAAGTTGCTTTATATTGGTGGGGACTGTTGTACGTGTCGATCCAGAGCATCCCAAACATGCTCAATGAGTGAGATGTCTGGTGAGTATGCAGGCCATGAAAGAACTGGGACATTTTCAGCTTCCACGAATTGTGTACAGATCCTTGCAACATGGGGCCGTGCATTATCATGCTGAAACATGAGGTGATGGCGGTGGATGAATGGCATGACAATGGGCCTTAGCTTACGCCTGGCCATACCATAACCAGCGTTTCCCAAACTCGGTCCTCGTGACCCCAAGGTGTGCAAGTTTTGTTTTTTTGCCCTAACACTACACAGCTGATTCAAAGCTTAACGATTATTTGAATCTGCTGTGTAGTGCTAGGGCAAAAACCAAAACGTGTACCCCTTTGGGTCCCGAAGACCGATTTTTGGGAAACTCCATAACCCCAGCAACCCCAGCAACACTCTGTTCACATTGACATCAGCAAACCGCTTACCCACACGACGCCGTACACATGGTCTGTGGTTGTGAGGCCGGTTGGACGTACTGACAAATTCTCTAAAACAATGTGCCGGCTTTTGGGAAATAAATTAACATTCTCTGGCAACCACTCTGGTGGAAGTCCCTGTAGTCGGCATGCACGTTCCCTCAACTTCACATCTGTGGAATTGTGTTGTGTGGCCTTTTTATTGTCCCCAGCAAAAGGTGCAACTGTAATGATCATGCTGTTCAATCAGCTTCTTGATATGCCACACCTGTTAGGTGGATGGATTATCTTGGCAAAGAAGAAATGCTCACGAACAGGGATGTAAACAAATTTGTGCACAAAATTGGAGAGAAAAGCTTTTTGTGAGTATGAAACATTTCTGAGATCTTTTATTTCAGCTCATGAAACATGGGACCAACACTTTGCATGTTGCCGTTATATTTTGTTCAGTGTAAATGCATTATATTCTACCACATCGTCAAGTGCTAAACTAAATGCACTATATCATCAGGTGCTAAACTAAATGCATTATATTCTACCACATCGTCAGGTGCTAAACTAAATGCACTATATTCTACCACATCGTCAGGTGCTAAACTAAATGCACTATATTCTACCACACCACATCAGGTACTAAATTAAATGCACTGTAATCTACCATGCCACATCGTCAGGTATAAACATAGTCAGATATCGTACTACACCGGTCATAATGTAACCAACTACTGTTTCTGTCACAGTTTCTCTCTGCGTCACACTTACAGCAGGCAGGCTCGGTACATTTGATGGATATTACATCCTTACTGCCTGCTAGCCCACTGACGCTACCTTTTCTCTCCCCTCCCTCTTTCTCCCCTCTCTAGTTTTCTGATTGCCCACTCATTTGGGAGGAGGATTCTATACCCTGGGTCTGTATACCTACTGCAAAGGGCTATGAGACCCATGCTACAACAGGGCCAGGCTAGACTTATAGAAGAGGTGAGTCATCTCACACACACACACACACACACACACACACACACACACACACACACACATCACAGTAGGGTCAAGTTGCATTCATTTACAATAGTTAAACATGTTTTCATATACAGTGCATTCGGAAAGACCCCTTGACTTTTTCCACATTTTGTTATGTTGCAGCCTTATTAAATACGTTTTTCCTCATCAATCTACACACAATACCCCATAATGACAAAGTGAAAACAGGTTTTTAGAAATAGATTATTTATATAAGTATTCAGACCCTTTGCTATGAGACTTGAAATTGAGCTCAGGTGCATCCTGTTTCCATTGATCATCCTTGATGTTTCTACAACTTGATTGGAGTCCATCTGTGTTAATTTTAATTTATTGGACATGATTTGGAAAGGCTATATAAGGTCCCACAGTTGACAGTGCATGTCAGAGCATAAACCAAGCCATGAGGTCGAAGGAATTGTCCGTAGAGCGCTGAGACAGGATTTTGTCGGGAAAGGGTACCAAAAAATGTCTGCAGCATTGAAGGTCCCCAAGAACACACTGACCTCTATCATTCTTACATGGAAGAAGTTTGGAACCCCAGGAGAAGGGTCTTCGTCAGGGAGGTGACCAAGAAACCGATGGTCACTCTGACAGAGCTCCAGAGTTCCTCTGTGGAGATGGGAGAACCTTCCAGAAGGACAACAATCTCTGCTGCACTCCACCAATCAGGTCTTTCTGGTAGAGTGGCCAGACGGAAGCCACTCCTCAGTAAAAGGCACATGACATCCCACTTGGAGTTTGCCAAAAGTCACCTAAGGACTCGGACCATGAGAAACAAGATTGAGCTATTTGGCCTGAATGCCAAGTGTCATGTCTGGAGCAAACCTAGTACCATCCCAACGGTGAAGCATGGTGGTGGCAGCATCATGCTGTGGGGATGTTTATCACCGGCAGGGACAGGGAGACTAATCAGGATCGAAGGAAAGATTAGTGGAGAAAAGTACAGAGATCCTTGATGAAAACCTGCTCCAGAGCACTCAGGACCTCAGACTGGGATGACGGTTCACCTTCCAACAGGACAACGACCCTAAGAACACAGCCAAGACCACGCAGGAGTGGCTTCGGGACAAGTCTCTGAATGTCCTTGAACGGCCCAGCCAGAGCCCGGATTTGAACCTGATCGAACATCTCTGGAGAGACCTGAAAATAGCTGTGCAGCAACGCTCCCCATCCAACCTGACAGAGCTTGAGAGGATCTGCAGGGAAGAATGGGAGAAACTCTCCAAATACAGGTGTGCCAAGCTTGTAGTGTCATACACAAGAAGACTCAAGGCTGTAATCGCTGCCAAAGGTGCTTCAAAGTACTGAGTAAAGAGTCTGAATACTTATGTAAATGGGATATTTCAGTTTGTTAACTTTTTATAAATTTGCATACATTTCTAAAAACCTGTTTTTTGCTTTGTCATTATGGGGTATTGTGTGTAGATGGAGGGGAAAAACATTTTCATCCATTTTAGAATAAGGCTGTAACGTAACAAAATGTGGAAAAAGTCAATGGGTCTGAATTCTTTCCGAATGCACTGTATGCAACCTTTAGCTTATAGAACTGCGTAACTTGAAGTTTCTCTTTTCCAATCCGTTTCTGTACCTCCCTCCCTCTTCTGTGTGCAGTGTGAGGGCCAGAGGAACAAACTGGTGGCGTGTGATGGGAATGAGATTGATACCATGTTTGTGGACCGCAGGAGAGAAGAAGGACTGCACGGACAGACTCTGGTAAGGACCTGCACTAGGCTCTATGAACCACCTGAACTACATTAAACATGGTTCCATGTGAGGTCTATAGTGTTTGCTGTATGTCCTGTTGTAGGTGATCTGCTGTGAGGGGAATGCAGGCTTCTATGAGGTGGGCTGTATGAACACTCCATTGGAAGGTAAGATACCTCTGTCTGACATTTACACAACATACTTCTCTCCTACTTCCTTCCTTCCATCCTACTTACCATCCTTCCTTCCAGGTGGATACTCAGTGCTTGGCTGGAACCACCCTGGCTTTGCAGGAAGCACGGTAAGCCTTAGTGTCCCTCGCTCTTCCCATCACGCGTTTGTGTGAACTTACCAGCGTATTTCAACGGCATTATTAGGCAAGTTTGTCTTATGTGGAAAGTCTGGTTTTTCTACACGTGTCATTCATAGAGGAAGACACACAGGGTTCTGGGTTCAATTCTCACATGGGACCAGCAAGTAAAAGTAGGAAAATGTATCCACTCACTCTGGATAACAGCGTCCGCTAAATTACTAAAATCTAAATGTCTGTGTTAGCAGATTTGTTTCTGTCTCAAAATGTGCATTGACATGAAAATAAATGTAAAAACAATAACTATTTTGTTCCCCTATCCACTCCCTTATTTCGCTCTCAGGGCGTACCGTTCCCCCAGAACGAGGCCAATGCCATGGATGTAGTGATCCAGTTTGCAGTGCACAAGCTGGGCTTCCAGCTCAGTGACATAGTGGTGTATGCCTGGTCCATAGGGGGATTCACAGGTAGGGACCAAACTGGTATATGCACTTTGTCTGGCCCTAGTTTGTTGTGGGAATGAGTTGACCAATTTCACCAACATATTGTAAGCACCACTTCTTTATTTCTCCCCCCTTCTCTTCATTTTCTCTCCATCTCACTCTTCTCGCTCACCCTCTCTCCGCACTCTCCTCCCTTCTCTCTCCCCCTCCCCTCTCATACTTCCTTTTCTCTTTCTCTATATATTTCTCTCTGTCTCTCAGCCAGTTGGGCGGTGATGTCCTATCCAGAGATCCAAGCGCTGGTATTGGACGCCTCCTTTGATGACCTGCTGCCGCTGGCCCTCAAGGTCATGCCCGACAGCTGGAGTGAGTCTCTTGCAGGGGTCATAGGTCAAGGCATTGAAAGACCAGTGATGTCATATAAACAGAAATGTATTATGTCTTTGGATAACACTTTTTTCCTATTATGAGATATATTCTATAAGAATATATATATATTAAGAATTGAGTACAGTCACTCTGGATGACAGCATCTCCTAAAGGCCTGAGGTGTGTGTCTGTGTAAGGGCTGTGTTTGGTTCAGGATCTGACAATGAAAATGGTGTTTCAGGGCCGCTGGTGACACACACAGTCAGGCAGTACATGAACCTCAACAGCGCAGAACAGCTCTGCAAGTAAGTGCAACACTCTTTACTCTCACAAACACTTTACGTGTGTGTGTGACTGACACAAACATATCATCCATGGAAAATATTGGGTACATTTATTAGAATTTAATCACTTTTTGACAGCATTTCAACAAAACGTTCCGTATATGTTTACCCATGGAAGAAGTGGTCAGAAAGGGATTTTTTTTTACCTGGGTGCCAAAATATTCAGGAGAATAAAGGTGGCCAAAGTTGACCTATTTTACATATCCCACCATACCATCAGATATCCATGTCTTCATCACTGGAAAATAAAAACATTTGAGTTTGATATAAATTAAAAGCTTAAAAACAGGGTTGTCAAACTATTGTATGATTTCTAGATGTGATGGTTTTTTTCAACCTTTTTTAAAGGGTAGGAAGCATGAATTTTAACTCACCAGTATAACAAGTGTGGTCAGACTTAGTAGCTTAGTTGTAGTAATGATCTGGTTACCTATAAGTACAAACATATAGTTATGTTTTTGGGTTATTACATTTATTAACTTAATTCCGGATAACTTCTAAACTACCCACAATGCACTATTTCTCAACGTCATATGGAGGATCTACTCTGCTACGGAGTTCGTATTCTAGTTCGGTAGCTATCTCAAGCTGGCTAACGTTAGCCACACCTCATGCTATTCAGACTTTGTGACCCGTTACCACGGCAGGCTCTGGTGCTTTTCTTGCCGTGGGCTCATACGTGCTTCCTCTAATTGTGTAGTATCTTGTCTGTTATACTTTTTATTTTAACTTTTCAGCATGTTATGTGAAGTAGGCTACAGGAGTTTTGTAACTTTTTCCACCTTGGCTTAGTGCTAGCGCTCTAGCTGACTGACATGGAATCTATCTATTTTGGATTTTGCCCTGGTGAATCACCCGCCTCCCCTTAGCTTTGGTTGCTAACTCAGCCTGCACTCTTACCATCGGATGGGCCTCAATCATCAATCTGTAATTGTTTTAGTTTTGCTCTAGCTGGTCTCCAGTAGTTGGGCGCTAGCTTGCCGACCATAACCGTGGTGGTTGGCTAGGCTAATAGCTAGTTGGCTAAATGGCTAACATTAGCTGTCTGGCTAGCTTGCCGGCTAACATAGCTATATTCAGTTAACATTCTTTTATAACTTGTTTGATGGTGTTATGTAGTTCCAAAACGTTGGTAGCAACTGGTTTACTCAGACAGTGCTAACATAATGTTAGCAGGCAGATAGGGCTAACGCTAGTAGGGCTAAGAGTAATGGTCGATATTTTTCTTTTACAATGTATTGTTTGGAGAATGTTGCAATTTTTTTTGTTTTGTGCTAGTTGGCTGTACCTGCACAAAAATTATATCTCAGCACTTTTTATTTCCGTGATTGGTCAAATCTCGTTTTCTTATAGCTCTCTTGTCCCTCTGCAGCAGACATACGGTGAGGAATATGTTTGCAATAAAATCACACTATCGAGTCGCAATACATATCATAACTGGCACCTAAGTATCGTTATATAGTAGGGAATAGGCTGGCTTGCCGGGTCCTCCAAATTACATCACACTCCGGAAAAACATTTTCCGTCATGACTTCGTAATACTGATCGGTTTTATGTAATAACTCCAAAAATAGAAAAGTGAGAAGTTTGAATTGGGACTTTTGATGCGTATTCTAATGCAAATCCATGTAACGTTTCCGCTACCTACTCTTTAACGTCAATTATCAACAACCACAACAACAAAATTGGTGTAGCTTAGACCCTATTTTACATTGAGGTTTTTGTGTTGTGCCCGCCATCGGTTCAAACACAACATGCTCTTGAATACAGGGTGGGTGTCATTTTAATCATAGGAATATAATTCATAGAAGGGACCTATCCCTTCAGACCACTGCAATTTAGCTGGTACACCGTTGACATTTTAACTTCTAATTACTACCACAGATGGTCCACCCACCGTTGAATGTTAACTTAAATGGTCATACCTATTCTATTATCTATATTTCTATGATTTCAATAGGTTTTCTATGGAGGATTGACAGTATAATTTAAAACGGATATTCCCATTCAAGTCAATGTTCTGTATGGACCTCCAACCATTTTTGTGGTACCATTTGAAAGTTGACATCTCCATTGTATACCCATTTTAGTGCATTTATCAGCCAAAATATGGCACCAACCCTGTATTCTAGTGTTGCGTGGTATACTTAAGCAATAAGGCACGAGGGGGTGTAGTATATGGCCAATATACCACGGCTAAGGGCTGTCTGGACACAGCCCTTAGCCGTGGTATATTGGCCATTTGTCACAAACCCCCCGAGGTTTATAATATTGCTATTATAAACTGGTTACCAATGTAATTAGAGCAGTAAAACTAAATGTTTTGTCATAGCCGTGGTATCCGGTCTGATATGTCATGCCAATCAGCATTTAGGGCTCGAACCACCCAGTTCTATAATGCAACTTTGCTACTTTTTCAATACTAGAACTTGAAAAACGGTTTGGTACTAGAATTTGTTTCTTTCAGTACTTCTGTCAAATCTGACTCACGGATCAAGTCTGTCTCAGCGCAGCCCATGTCGAGGCACGTCTCTCCCAAAGATGATCTATTGCCTCAGCGAACTGAATTGTGTGCTAATAGGGCTCCAACGGTCCGCCTCGTGAATGACATCGTTACTGGTTAACGACACAGCATGCAGTTATATCAAATAAGCTACTTCTATGCAAATTATGTTGATCAGTACAATAAAATAAGTCCCAAATGGAAGGGAAACTTATCTGTAGCCCCATGAAATCAGCCAAAACAAGTTCAACTCAATGCATGCACACACTCCTATTGAATATGCATACACCTGTATTGTGTCCAAAACATTAGGAAGACATGTTCTTTCCATGACCGACTGACCAGGTGAATCCAGGTGAAAGCTATGATCCCTTATTGATGTCACTTGTTAAATCTACTTCAATCATTGTAGATCAGGTATTCCCTAACTGGGGTACACGCAATGCCGTCGGGGGTAAACCAAATAAAAATGTGATTCACATTTTTAAAAAGTATATATTTGGGTGAGGTTTTTTTTTCACCTGAGTAGCCTCGTTTCACTGCCAATAAAATTAAACCATCTGGTGTTCAGTGAAATAACACAATGCCCATTTTTTTATTTTTTTTATTTGACCTTTTATTTAACTAGGCAAGTCAATTAAGAACAAATTCTTATTTTCAATGACGGGGGCAGAACGACCGAGTTTTACCTTGTCAGCTCGGCGATTCAATCTTGCAACCTTTCAATACTAGTCCAACGCTCTAACCACTAGGCTACCTACCGCCCCAAGTAATCAAATAATTAACATCCAATCACATTAACTGTTACTCTCTCGCGGGAATTCCACTAACGGTCTGTATGTAGCCAAACGTAGCTGCTGCTCATGTTGGTATCTGTACTGATGGCGCAAAAGCCATGACCGGGAGACATAGATGTGCAAGCAGTTGCTCACGACACCACTTGGGTACACCGCAGCATCCGCCAAGGGAATGCCTGACAGCTTGAAAGACGTTTTGGATACCACAGTGAAAATGGTTAACTTTGTTAAAGCAAGGCCCCTGAACTCCCGTTTATTTTCTGCACTATGCAATGATATGGGCAGCGACCGTGTAACGATTTTGCAACATACAGAAGTGCGCTGGTTATCAAGGGTCAAATAAATTATGCGTTTTTTTTTTTAATTGAGAGACGAGATTAAAGTTTTCTTTACTGACCATTTTCCCTTGTCTGACCGCTTGCATGATGAGTTTCTCACACGACTGGCCTATCTGGGTGCTGCTTTTCCTCGCCGGAATGATTTTAATCTAGGTTTACATGGACTCTCCGCAACTATATTCAATCTGCGGGATAAAATTGGTGCTATGATTAACAAGTTGGAGCTCTTTTCTGTCTGCATTAACAAGGACAACACACAGGTCTTTCCATCATTGTATGAGGTTTTTTTGTGTGCAAATGAACTCAAGCTTACGGAAAATGTAAAATGTGATGTAGCGAAGCACCTGAGTGCGCTATTACGCAGGTACTTTCCCAAAACGGATGACACAAACAACTGGATTCGTTATCCCTTTCATGCCCTGCCTCCAGTCCACTTACCGATACCTGAACAAGAGAGAGCCATCAAAATTGCAACAAGCGGTTCTGTGAAAATTGAATGTAATCAGAAGTCACTGCCAGATTTCTGGCTAGGGCTGTGCTCAGTTTCTTGCCTTGGTAAATTGCGCTATTAAGACACTGATGCCCTTTGCAACCCCGTACCTCTGTGAGAGTGGATTCCCGGCCCTCACTTGCATGAAAACGAAATACAGGCACAGACTGTGTGTGTAAAATGATTTAAGACTGAGACTCTCTCCAATACAACCAAACATTGCAGAGTTATGTGCATCCTTTCAAGCACACCCTTCTCATTAACCTGTGGTGAATTATTCACATTTTTATATTTTTAGGTTTTATATGTAAGATGTCTAAATAAAGAGCTAAATTATTGATTATTTGTGCCCTGGTCCTTTAAGAGCTCTTTGTCACAACCTGGCTCGTGGGAAGTGACAAACTAATTCTTATGTTGACTAAATGTACTGTATTGTGTGTGGGGCAGGCTTACAATGTCAAAAAACAACATTTTGAGAGTGCGCTGACCCTGGTGCTAGAGGGGGTACGCAGCTGGAGGTTGAATGTTCGAAGGGGTACGAGACTATAAAATGTTTGGGAACCACTGGTATAGATGAAGGGGAGGAGACCGGTTAAAGAAGGCTTTTTAAGCCTTGAGACAATTGAGACATGGATTGTGTATGTGTGCCATTCAGAGCGTGGATGGGAAAGACAAAAGATTATACTGCCTTTTCCACACTCAAGTTTCCTGTGTGTATCAAAAATGGTCTACCACCCAAAGGACATCCAGCCAACTTGAATCAAAATGGGCCACATCCCTGTGGAATGATTGACACCTTGTAGAGTCCATGCCCTAACGAATTGAGGCTGTTCTGGGGGGGGGACTCAATATTAGGAAGGTGTTGTCGATGTTTTGTACACTGTGTATAGGACTAGGTTACAACTTGATTTACCCAATTTATCAATCATTCAAATGAATTACCGTTATGTGAATAGATTAGTCAAATGTATAATTCATCCATACATAGCCATCTCTGAAATGTTACTGTAAAAAACGTTCAAATCTCCTAATGATATTGAATTTAAAAGATGCTCAACGATTGAACAGATCAGTCAGTAGCTGAGTTTGTCTGAATCAAGTACCATTCTGTGACTGGCTAATATTCCTTTTTTGGTGTTGAGAAACGTGACGGTATCTGTATTGAAGTCAGTTCTGGTATCATGGCCGTCTCAACCGAGGGCGGGCACAACACACAAATATTGGATGTAAGGTAGGGTATAAGCTACAGCGTATGCAAATATGAAGAACAAAAGAGTTACACGTTTTTAGATAATTGTTTAAATTTAAAATGACTTCATAAAAAAACATTTAAGAAATAAAATAGTTGGGAAAACTTTTAAATGATATCAATTACAACTATCTTTTCCAGTGATCAAGACATGGATGTGTCATAGTATGGTTATTCTCTTGAATGTTTTGACAAGCAGGTCTAAAAGGACACTTTCTGAGCACTTTTACAATGAGCAAATATATGTATGGGACGTCAAAAGGGGTGCTGTTTGCCCTATGGGAAGATGGGAGGTTTTGGGTATTTTGTGACCCTAACACTCATGAGTTCTTCCTTAGGTACCAGGGACCAGTGCTTCTGATCAGAAGAACCAAAGATGAGATCATTACCACCACGTGAGTCACTATGAAGGCATGAATAACGAAAAGGGCCCGTTCAGATTACCTCTATTTACCAGCGCATAGCTATAGTGACTGGTTTGACTGACTGACTCGTTTCAGGGGTCCAGAAGACATCATGTCCAACAGAGGAAACAACCTCCTTCTCAAACTTCTGCAGTTCAGGTCGGTTCTCCGTCTCCAAGACCTCACATAGACTGTGTATGTCTACGTACACATTGTACACTACAGACCTGATTATCCACAACCTCACACAGATGTGTTACCTTCTACCATATACACACACTAGGAACAGAGAGTGAGCGCTGTGTTTCTGTTTTAAACCCTTTCTGATGTCATATCTTCAGGTATCCCAAGGTGATGACAGACGATGGAGTCAGGGCCGTCAGAGCATGGCTGGCAGCCTCCAACCCCGTAGAAGAGGCAGCGGTGTACAGTAGCTATGAGGTGGATGATGACTGGTGTGTGTCTGTACTGCAGTCGTATAAGACAGAGAGAGATGTTTTCTTCCCCTGGAGCGTTGGTAAGACTGCTCCTCAAATGACCACACCATTACAGCTGTTTGACTTAGATTAGACTCCCTAGATGAACTACCTGATGATGGAATTTATTTGTCTTTGTCCTTTTGTCAAAAGGGTTTGTTTACTGCCCCTTAGACACTCCTATCTGCCAGAGGTGAAAAAAGTACTCGTACTTGAGTAAAAGTAAAGATACCTTAATATAAAATGACTCAAGTAGTGAAAGTAACTCAGTAAAAGTCTAAAAGTGTCAGATTTTAAATAGTCATACTTGAGTAAAAGTACAAAGTAAATTCCTTATATTCACCAAACCAGATGGCACAATTTCCTTTTTTTGACAGCCAGGGGCAGCTCCAACACTCAGACATCATTTACATTTAGTGAGTCCGCCAGATCAGAGGCAGTAGGGATGACCAGGGACGTTCTCTTGATAAGTGTGTGATTTGGACCTATTTCCTGTACTGCTAAGCATTGAAATTGTAACTAGTACTTTTGGGTGTCTGGGAAATTGTATGGAGTAAATAGTACATTATTTTCTTTAGGAATGTAGTGAAGTACAGAGACCCCAAAGAACTACTTAAGTTGTACTTTACACCAGTGCTCTCTGTTGAGATTGTATATATATATATGTGTGTGTGTGTGTGTATGTATATATATTAACTACGCTAGTCAGTTAAGAACAAATTCTTATTTACAATGACGGCCTACCAAAAGGCCTCCTGCGGGTACGGGGGCTGGGATTAAAAATAGGATAAAACACAGACAAGAGACAACACTGCATAGAGACCTAAAACAACTTCTATAAACACATACGTGTGGTTTTAAGCCTTTCCTGTTTTTGTCAGGCGAGGACATGACACTGGAGGGAAGACGGCAGCTGGCTCTCTTCCTGGTGAGAAACAACTTCATCTTCCATTGTCCCCCCCCCTCTACAACATGACTTGTGTTCTACACCCCCCCATCAGTGCCTTTCTTCTTGTCTCCTTCACCCCATCCTTTGCTTACCTGTCCTCCCTCTTTCCCCCCTCTGTTCTTAATTGTAGTTAAGGATAATTACCATGCTGAAGAACACTTGGGGTTTCCATAGTAACTAGGTCACCTGTGCTCTCCTTGTGACTCGTGTAATGTATTTCTAATGGCTCTGTGGTTATAAGTAACTTACTACAGCATGATAGAAGCGTAATCAATTACTGCTAATGCTGCTGCATTTGTTCAGGCTAATGCCTGTTAATACATCTGATCCCCTTTATATGGAAATGGTGAGTGGGCTTCCATTGAAGTAAGACAAAAGCAAATCTAAATATAGAGATTTCCATTTATTGGGAATGTTCTCTCGTATGTTGTTTCCCCCCATCTCCATTTCATCACTTGTTCCCTCCCTCTTCTCAGGCACGGAAGTACATGCGGAACTTCGACTCAACTCACTGCACTCCTCTCCCATACTCTGAATTCACTGCCCCTTGGGGACTGTAAGAGGGTTGATGGATGGATAGAAACGAGAAGCAAAGAGGCTGGCGAGACCAACCAATCAGAAGAGGTATACAGAGCATGGATTGAATCATGTATCTATGGGAGGTGTTCAAGGCAGCTACACCCAGATGGTATAAGAACGTTGTGACCCTGCCAACCTGTGGGGAAAACAACCTGTGGTTACCCCATTGGCTCACAGCAAAAACTTGGCATTTTGTCTACATCAATTACAAAACTATATTTAAGAAAAGTAGATGTCTAAAGATTATTACTACTACTTAGAAAAACCCTTATGACAGTACTAGCTAGCGACCGACCGGAACATCAAGCTAGTCAAGACCAACAACACAAATGGACTAACGTTAAATTGTCCGAAACAATGCTTTCCATAGCCTACTTAGATTCTGCGTCCCCACTCCAAATAGCCTGAAGCCACAGGGCTCTTCTCGTAGGCTGTATTTCCCTACGTGGGAGCATTGCGAACAGTTGGTTGTGATTTTTGACCTGGCTACATGTACATTGAACAACACAGCAGCTTTTCGGAATGTTTTGTTATTTCTGTAGAAAAATAAAAAGTAGGCTCTCTTCCAATGGGGTGAATGGTAAAGAATGTTTGTTTTCCCAATTTGTGGGCGTGGTCTAGGAATTCCTTATTGGGTTAATATCGACTTGTAGTATCAGATGAATGTTTGTTACTGTCAGAACTAACTAATTTATAAACTGGGTGGTTCCAGCCCTGAATGCTAATTGGCTGAGGTATATCAGACTGTATACCAGGGGTAGGACATTTATTTTTACTGCTCTAATTACATTGGTAACCAGTTTATAATAGCAATAAGGCACCTCGGGGGGGTTGTGGTATATGGCCAATATACCACGGCAAAGGGCTGTGTCCAGGAACTCTGCTTTGCGTCGTGCATAAGAACAGCCCTTAGCCATGGTATATTGGCCATATACCACAACCCCCCCCGAGGTGCCTTATTGCTTAATATTTCAAATGCACCCTTCCATAAAGTAAGCACTGATCTCTAGGTGATTGGATTTTTTTTTTTTTAAAGGCTTCATCCTATTACCTTTTGACTACATTACAAGGAAGGAAAGATGCATCTTTAAAGGGAACAAGGAGCTTGTCTCTCCCTCCTTTCCTCCCTCTGGCTGCATTTTAAAAAGTATACAATTATTTCAACTACTCAACAAATTGGCTTTGATAGCCTTAGATTAAGCCTAGACAAAGATCTACTTTTTACAAATACAGCCAGGCCATCCTCATGTTCTACCTTTTTTTTGTACTATTTTCTTGTGGACGCTGGATCCTGTTAAATAAAATGTTGGCAAAATAATTTTTGTATTATGAAACTGCAATCTTGCATGTCTAATTTTTTTATTCCTGGCCATAACTATCAAAGTTCCAGGCCCTAATTATAGACAACTAGGGCCTTGAGGTTTTCCAGGTCAGGAAAAACTCCTGGACCTAATAATTTCACCAAATGAGCAGAGATCCCGGCCTGTCTAATGTCTTTATTCATTCACTTTCCTCCAGAGAATCCTTTATGGAAATTGGCATAGTACTTTGACATGAGACAATAACAGGAGGGTGAAATTGTTGTTTTGGCTCTGTACTCCAGCACTTTGGATTAAAGGTTAAAGTGCAGACTCTCAGCTTTAACTTCAGGGTATTTTCATTCAGATTGGGTGAAATGACTATGTAGTCTCTTTCCAGGTTGTTTCAGAACATTTTGTGCCCAATTAGAAATGAACAGCAAATACATTGTCACTTGTAAATAAGAATAGAATGTTTCTAAACACTTCTATATTAATATGGATGCTACCATGATTGCGGATAATGATAAGTTACAGGCACAAATCATACACCCAAGACATGGGGGGGTGTGTGTATGATATTTGTGCGTCTAAATTTCTCAAAGGATTATTCGTAATTGCATCCACATTCATGTAGAAATGTTCACCCGATATGGCTGAAAATACCCAAAAATGTAATCTAAAAGTCTGCACTTTAACCTCTGTATCATTTCAAATCCAATGTGCTGGAGTACAGAGCCAAAACAACACATTCAGTCACCGTGCCAATACTTTTGGAGCTCACTATAAGAACCATATTGTGAAAGGGGACGGAGGAGAGGTTACACCATTCTCTTGAAGTTGTCTATGGCTTCCGTTGCTTTCTCTAGCTCCGTCTGGCTCTGACGCAGCTGGAAGAGGGTTAGAGAGCAGGATCACAGGTCACCACACACTTCAGAAGCGACTGATAATCTCACTTTACAAGCAGAGCCAAGCAAAGGGTTTACTGTGGGAATGCCCCACTTTCCCAAACTAAAACCTGAGTAATGACATTCTCTCTGCCCCCTCCTTACCTTGTCAGCATCCAGCTCCTGTACTTTAACAGGCACCTTCTCCTTGTAGTCACTCTTATCCATCTTTTCTCTCAGTTTATCCATCTGTTTCTCCAGCTCTCCCTTCTTCACAGTCAGCTTGGCCACCTCCTTCTCCAAGTCTATCAGGCCCTGGGAGAGAGATTAACGAGGAGAAAAGGAAACGGTTGTAAAAACAGGGGAAAAAGTAACACTTTTACTAGGGAATAAACAGATGTCTGGTTTGGCACAGTCATCAGATGACTCTAGTATACACCGGTAGCCAATCACAACACAGAATAATGTGCGGTTGAAGCCAGTAAAATTGACCTCTTACTTTGAGCATGAGGTGGACGGTGCACCTGTCGGAGGCAATGGCCACAGCACAGCCCTCTGGGACGGCCCCGGTGGCTGGGACGGGCTGGATGGTCTGGGAAAGAGACAGGGTCTGGATCTGCAGACTGTACTGCTCCACCAGAGACATCGTCTCACTGTCTATACACTGGAGGTAGCCTGGGGAGGGAGGGGGTTAGGGCTATAATAAAACAACGCTATGAGAAGTGTTCTAGTCACCAAAGTAGATTATCATGCCAATTTTTACTAAATCATACACCCTTGCTATAAGTAAGTAGTACATATAGTACAGTGCTTGTGGTCATGTATGAACTCACAATCGGCACGTGTCTTGGTCAGGTTGTAGTCGGCCCTGAGTGAACGGATGGTCCGGACCACGGTCATCACAAACTCCATCTGACGGTCCACATCCTCACTGTGCCAGCAGAACTAGAGACCACAGAGACGACGGTCAGACAACAACCGCAAATTACAGTCGTCAAAACTCATGCCCGGTGGTTTATTATACCGTGTACTCAGTGTATCAATATAAAGTTCTCTCCCTCACCTCCTCAGTCTCAGGGTAGGGCGTGACATGGATACTAGGGTGGCCATCCTGGGATCGTCGCCGTGGCAACCTCTGGTAGAGCTCCTCGCCCACGAAGGGCATGATGGGAGCTAGGAGGCGCAGGCCGGTCTCCAGGCAGGTGAACAGAGTCTGTCTGCAGACTACAGCCTGGCTCCGAGACCCACTGTCTTCCTCCGCCCTGGAGAACACTGGCTTCACACTCTCCTAGAGGGGGGAGGTAGAGAAGGGACGAGGATGGAGGTTGGGAGCAGGAAGTTGAGTGGTAATATATTAATCCCACACACACCACTCACAGGCAGACAGAGACAAGGCAAACAGACTCTCACCAGATAGACGTCACAGAGCTCATAGAGCCAGAAGTTGTAGATGGCTGTGGTGATAGCTGGGAAGTCGTAGGCCTGGAACCCTGCATTACACTGCCCCACAGCAGAACACAGACGGGACAGAATCCACCGGTCTGACACGCTCTCCTCCCCACACAGCTGACAGGAGGATAATTGGACATTTTACAGAGATATAAACCTAGACCTGTTTTCACTCACTAACAAATTAAAAGCATTTTCTCGAAGCAACTTTATTTTCCTTCATTTACATGGGCATGACACTACAGTACACACAATGAATGGGCCTAGATAAAGATACTGTAGTAGAGATGTCACCTGGGCTTTCTCTGAAGGAACAAAGTTGTCTCCCAGTGTCCTCATGGCAAACTTCACAGCATTCCACAGCTTGTTACAGAAGTGACGGTAACCAAGGATACGATTCACATCCATGTTAATGTCCCTGCCTGAGAGAGGAAAACGGGTTGTGTTGGTGTGTACATGGCATGCCAGCCATAACATGACAGCCACATCACCAGATGGCACTAGTGAGTGATGTACCTTGGCTGGTGTAGGCACACAGGGCGAAGCGGAGGGCATCTGTGCCACACTCTGGGATACCAGTGGGGTAGTCTGACTTCTGTCCCTGCTTGGCCTTCTCTACCTCTACTGGGTCCAGATTACTGTCCTGCAGCTGGGCGTACAGACCCTGCACACACACAAAGGGTCAGTAGAGACATTATCTGTGTCCTGGTGCTTTGTTCTGTTTATACTGTATACCGGGGTATTTCTGCTGGGGGAGGTGTGCTTCATCACTGCTTATAACTAGAAGAAACCTACGATGTGTCAAATAGATGATATCCAGCTCAGGGCTCCAGCTATGCATTTGGTTTGCTAACTTGCTAGATCAAGCTTCTTGGTTACAGCTTATTGGTTACATTCAGTCCCTTCCTGGATCAAGATCCCTGTTGCCTAAATAGTTTTGTGCCCCTTGTGTGCATTTCCGGTAATACTGTATACCCTTGAATGGTACAGAAACGGTATGATGGTTAGAAAATGTGGATACCTCCAAACCCTACTCAGCTCAGTTTGAGGGCGCACCACTAGGAGAGACAGATAAAGGGCCTCAGAGCCTGGAACAGCTGCTTAATAAAGCAGACAGTACAACAGCCCCCATGGGAGCACGGTGTGTTACCTCTAGAGAGATGCCTGTGATGACGTCCAGAGGGTCGATGACGTTCCCCAGAGATTTGCTCATCTTCCTCCCGTGGGCGTCCCTCACCACCGCATGGAGGTACACCTAGTATCAAACACAGCCCTTACTATACAGCCATTACTATACAGGCTGTCCCCACTGTAATCAATGAAACATGCTACACCGGTCAGAGGCAGGCAGCAGGTAATTACTTCCAAATGAGCCCCACCTCTTTGAAGGGCAGCTTGCCAGTGAGTTTGAGGCCCATCATCACCATGCGGGCCACCCAGAAGAACAGGATGTCATGACCCGTCTCCAGCAGGCTGCCTGGATAGAACACACTCAGGTCCTGGGTCTGGACAGAGAGAGGATAACCTGTATTACACACTCAGGTCCTGGGTCTGGACAGAGAGAGGATAACCTGTATTACACACTCAGGTCCTGGGTCTGGACAGAGAGAGGATAACCTGTATTACACACTCAGGTCCTGGGTCTGGACAGAGAGAGGATAACCTGTATTACACACTCAGGTCCTGGGTCTGGACAGAGAGAGGATAACCTGTATTACACACTCAGGTCCTGGGTCTGGACAGAGAGAGGATAACCTGTATTACACACTCAGGTCCTGGGTCTGGACAGAGAGAGGATAACCTGTATTACACACTCAGGTCCTGGGTCTGGACAGAGAGAGGATAACCTGTATTACACACTCAGGTCCTGGGTCTGGACAGAGAGAGGATAACCTGTATTACACACTCAGGTCCTGGGTCTGGACAGAGAGAGGATAACCTGTATTACACACTCAGGTCCTGGGTCTGGACAGAGAGAGGATAACCTGTATTACACACTCAGGTCCTGGGTCTGGACAGAGAGAGGATAACCTGTATTACACACTCAGGTCCTGGGTCTGGACAGAGAGAGGATAACCTGTATTACACACTCAGGTCCTGGGTCTGGACAGAGAGAGGATAACCTGTATTACACACTCAGGTCCTGGGTCTGGACAGAGAGAGGATAACCTGTATTACACACAGAGGGTATCACTCACTCAGCTCTAGACACACCTTACCCACACATTCAATATCATCAATACAGGAACTATGGAAAGCATATGTTAACTTTAATACACACACGGCCTCACCCCCACCCTCACACACACCCCCACATCCTCACCTCGTTGGGCCAGCCGAAGATGGAGAAGGGGAAAATACCAGAGGAGAACCATGTATCCAGGACATCCTCATCTGTAACACAGGAAGTGAACATAAATCACTGGGCAATGGGCAGAATACTCCATTACACTGTAAATGATCATCATTTGAGAGATCTTACCCTGTCTGAGGGTGATCTTGTCAGTGGAAACGTTGAAGCGCTTGGCAGCTTTATCTCTGGCCGCCTCCTCTGTCCTCCCACTCACCCAGTAATGACCATCCATGTCCTGGAGGGAGGAAGGGAGGAAGAAGGGAGAAGGAAGCCAGAGAGATGGGACATGGGTTGTTTGGACAGGTGTGACTTAAATGACACAGAGAAAATCAGAGAGAGAGAGAAACGGATCTCACCTCTCCTGGTTTGACTGAAGGGTCAGTCACGGTGACAAAGTAGGCTGGGATCCTGTGACCCCACCACAGCTGACGAGAGATACACCAGTCCCTGGGAGGGAGGGACAACGAGAGAGGGATGAGGGGTGAGGAAACCTGAGCACAACTGGTGACAGATGAAACACTAAAGAATAAAAGGGGTTTGGTGCTGGAGTAGAGGTGCTCCCTGTTTTTAACTAGGGATCTAACCAGTATCTGTAATCCACTTTCTATAATGGAGAGAGTGTGGCGGGTCACCTTGTAATGCGTAGAGAGATGGAGCACATTAAAGAGTAGAACTGGAAGGACAGCGAGGAATGAGAAAGACTGATGACAAAAGAGAGGTATAGAGGGAAGAGGAAAGCAGAACCAGAAAGGAGATGGAGGTGACCTACCTGATGTTGTCCAACCAGTTGAACCAGGTCTTATGGTGGTGATAGAGAGGAAGGGACTGGGAGGGGTGTAGTGTAAACTTACCTGATGTTGTCCAACCAGTTGAACCAGGTCTTATGGTGGTGATAGAGAGGAAGGGACTGGGAGGGGTGTAGTGTAAACTTACCTGATGTTGTCCAACCAGTTGAACCAGGTCTTATGGTGGTGATAGAGAGGAAGGGACTGGGAGGGGTGTAGTGTAAACTTACCTGATGTTGTCCAACCAGTTGAACCAGGTCTTATGGTGGTGGTCTGGGATGATTTTGAGTCTTCCCTCCCGGACCGAGTCAGCTGCCTGCTTGCCCATGTCAGCACAGTCCACATACCACTGAGGCTTCAGCAGCGGCTCCACTATGTCCTTAGAACGACTGGGGAAGAGAAACACACTCACATTCAATACAGAATTTTCTCACTAACATGTTCACACAGATGTGACCCCATTTCGCCCACTGATGCACGTGAAGCTGAAATAATATGTCCTTATGTGCTCGTAATGTGGACTGATCGTAGCACACCTGCAGACAGGCACCACCATGGGGTTGTCTTTGGTCTCCTTGAACTGGCCTCTGTCCTTCAGAGCCTGCAGCACAGCCTTCCTCGCTTCGAAACGTTTCATACCCTGAGAGACGAGAGAGAGAGAGAGGAGGTAGGCAGAGAAAAAGAGGAAGTTCCCAAACAGATACCACACAGAACAAGGAGGAAAAGGAAGAAAAAGAGAGTGACAACACACCACAACTACTAGACAGCATGAAGACAAGATCCAGTTGAAGAAGTAGTGAGTGTGTACTGTACCAGGTGAAGAAGTAGTGCGTGTGTACTGTACCAGGTGAAGAAGTAGCGCGTGTGTACTGTACCAGGTGAAGAAGTAGCGCGAGTGTACTGTACCAGGTGAAGAAGTAGCGCGAGTGTACTGTACCAGGTGAAGAAGTGGTGCGTGTGTACTGTACCAGGTGAAGAAGTAGTGCGTGTGTACTGTACCAGGTGAAGAAGTAGCGCGTGTGTACTGTACCAGGTGAAGAAGTAGCGCGTGTGTACTGTACCAGGTGAAGAAGTAGCGCGTGTGTACTGTACCAGGTGAAGAAGTAGTGCGTGTGTACTGTACCAGGTGAAGAAGTAGTGCGTGTGTACTGTACCAGGTGAAGAAGTAGTGCGTGTGTACTGTACCAGGTGAAGAAGTAGTGCGTGTGTACTGTACCAGGTGAAGAAGTGGTGCGTGTGTACTGTACCAGGTGAAGAAGTGGTGCGTGTGTACTGTACCAGGTGAAGAAGTAGTGCGTGTGTACTGTACCAGGTGAAGAAGTAGCGCGAGTGTACTGTACCAGGTGAAGAAGTAGCGCGAGTGTACTGTACCAGGTGAAGAAGTAGCGCGAGTGTACTGTACCAGGTGAAGAAGTAGCGCGAGTGTACTGTACCAGGTGAAGAAGTAGCGCGAGTGTACTGTACCAGGTGAAGAAGTAGCGCGAGTGTACTGTACCAGGTGAAGAAGTAGCGCGAGTGTACTGTACCAGGTGAAGAAGTAGCGCGAGTGTACTGTACCAGGTGAAGAAGTAGCGCGAGTGTACTGTACCAGGTGAGGAAGTAGCGCGAGTGTACTGTACCAGGTGAAGAAGTAGCGCGAGTGTACTGTACCAGGTGAAGAAGTAGCGCGAGTGTACTGTACCAGGTGAAGAAGTAGCGCGTGTGTACTGTACCAGGTGAAGAAGTAGCGCGTGTGTACTGTACCAGGTGAAGTAGTAGCGCGTGTGTACTGTACCAGGTGAAGAAGTAGCGCGTGTGTACTGTACCAGGTGAAGAAGTAGCGCGTGTGTACTGTACCAGGTGAAGAAGTAGCGCGTGTGTACTGTACCAGGTGAAGAAGTAGCGCGTGTGTACTGTACCAGGTGAAGAAGTAGCGCGTGTGTACTGTACCAGGTGAAGAAGTAGCGCGTGTGTACTGTACCAGGTGAAGAAGTAGCGCGTGTGTACTGTACCAGGTGAAGAAGTAGTGCGTGTGTACTGTACCAGGAATGGAGCCGGCACGTTGATGAGCAGGCCATTCTCATCCAGGATGTTGATGAAGGCCAGGTTGTGTCTGTTTCCAACCTCATAATCATTATGGTCATGGGCTGGGGTGATCTTCACAGCACCTGGTGGAGAGAGAGAGACAAGGTTCCGTACAGCTCAACCATACAAACTAACAGTATCCCACTATTCCTTAGACCACCAGATTACTCCAGGACAGCCACATGGCCACACAGCATGGTTAGTACCCGTTCCAAAGTTGACATCCACGAACTCATCAAACACGATGGGCATCTTCCTGTCACAGAAGGGATGAAGCACCATCTTCCCTTTAAGGTGCTGAGAGACACAGATAAACCAAAACGTGTTAGTTCTCAATTAGAATGACAAAAACATTAATCAAAACAACATTTAAATGTCAAGAAAGTATAACCTTTCATGGATTTTCCCAAAGAATGTCTGTATTGGAAGGTTGGCAGGGTGTGTGTGTGGGGTGTAGAGACCTGGTATCTGGGGTCGGCAGGGTGTGTGTGTGTGGTGTAGAGACCTGGTATCTGGGGTCGGCAGGGTGTGTGTGTGGGGTGTAAAGACCTGGTATCTGGGGTCGGCAGGGTGTGTGTGTGGGGTGTAGAGACCTGGTATCTGGGGTCGGCAGGGTGTGTGTGTGTGTGTGTGTGTGTGGTGTAGAGACCTGGTATCTGGGGTCGGCAGGGTGTGTGTGTGTGGTGTAGAGACCTGGTATCTGGGGTCGGCAGGGTGTGTGTGTGTGGTGTAGAGACCTGGTATCTGGGGTCGGCAGGGTGTGTGTGTGTGTGGTGTAGAGACCTGGTATCTGGGGTCGGCAGGGTGTGTGTGTGTGGGTTGTAGAGACCTGGTATCTGGGGTCGGCAGGGTGTGTGTGTGTGGGTTGTAGAGACCTGGTATCTGGGGTCGGCAGGGTGTGTGTGTGTGTGTGGGGTGTAGAGACCTGGTATCTGGGGTCGGCAGGGTGTGTGTGTGGGGTGTAGAGACCTGGTATCTGGGGTCGGCAGGGTGTGTGTGTGTGTGGTGTAGAGACCTGGTATCTGGGGTCGGCAGGGTGTGTGTGTGTGGTGTAGAGACCTGGTATCTGGGGTCGGCAGGGTGTGTGTGTGTGGTGTAGAGACCTGGTATCTGGGGTCGGCAGGGTGTGTGTGTGTGTGGTGTAGAGACCTGGTATCTGGGGTCGGCAGGGTGTGTGTGTGTGGGTTGTAGAGACCTGGTATCTGGGGTCGGCAGGGTGTGTGTGTGTGGGTTGTAGAGACCTGGTATCTGGGGTCGGCAGGGTGTGTGTGTGTGGGGGGTGTAGAGACCTGGTATCTGGGGTCGGCAGGGTGTGTGTGTGTGGTGTAGAGACCTGGTATCTGGGGTCGGCAGGGTGTGTGTGTGTGTGGTGTAGAGACCTGGTATCTGGGGTCGGCAGGGTGTGTGTGTGGGGTGTAGAGACCTGGTATCTGGGGTCGGCAGGGTGTGTGTGTGTGGGTTGTAGAGACCTGGTATCTGGGGTCGGCAGGGTGTGTGTGTGGGGTGTAGAGACCTGGTATCTGGGGTCGGCAGGGTGTGTGTGTGTGAGGTGTAGAGACCTGGTATCTGGGGTCGGCAGGGTGTGTGTGTGTGGGGTGTAGAGACCTGGTATCTGGGGTCGGCAGGGTGTGTGTGTGTGGGGTGTAGAGACCTGGTATCTGGGGTCGGCAGGGTGTGTGTGTGTGGGGTGTAGAGACCTGGTATCTGGGGTCGGCAGGGTGGACGGCCACAGCAGAATCTCCCAGCATGGTCTCTATACGAGTGGTCGCCACAATCACCTCCTCATCTGACAGGGAGACAGGGAGAGACATTTACCGTAAATTCCGGACTATAAGCCGCAACTTTTTTCCAACACTTTGCACTTCGCGGCTTAAACAATGACGCGGCTACTATATGGATTTTTCCCGCTCTCAAATTTGTGGGTCCTGACAGCGTGGAGCATTGCGTGGAGATTTGCCTCCGGATGAAAGTGACGAGAGCGACAATGAAAACGATCCAATATCGGATGAAGAAATTCTGAGGCTATTCAACTCCGACACCGAAGGAGATGACTTCAGTGCACAGGAGGAGGAAGATAGTGACCAATGACTTTCTTGGTAGACTACTGTTTACTGCTAATTATTATTTTTTTGTTACAAGCCGTGTTTCGTTGAAGCCTATTTATTTTTGTTACAAGCCGTGTTTCGTTAAAGCCTATTTATTTTTGTTACAAGCCGTGCTTCGTTAAAGCCCATTTATTTTTGTTACAAGCCGTGTTTCGTTAAAGCCTATTTATTTTTATTACAAGCCGTGTTTCGTTAAAGCCTGTGTAAAGTTCATTTGTTTCAATGTACCGGTAGGCACCTGCGGCTTATAGACATGTGCGGCTTATTTATGTTCAAAATAAATCAAAAAATGTAATTCAGTGGGTGCGGCTTATATTCAGGTGCGCTTAATAGTCCGGAAATTACGGTGATAAAAGAAGACAGAAATAGAGGAAGGGCGAGATCAATTAACATAATTGACAGAAACACTCAAGATAAAGCCGTGTCCCTGTACCTCCCCAGCCCAAAATGACTCTCCCCTTTCTCTCTGTCTTACCTGATCCCTCTATCTTGTAGGAGAAGGAGACCAGTACTCCAAACTCCACCTTGTCCTTGTAGCCAGGCACGGGCAGCAGAGTCCTGCCAGTCAGCTCCTTCTTATCCACCTGGACAATACAGCATCATGGGAGTGTTCATTATAGTATGCAACAGAATGGACATTTCAAAAACGGTTTAAAACATTTCACAACAGAATCATACCTCTATATCTGAGATGGCAGAGTTGAGGGTGCAGGACCAGTTGACCAGCCTCTTGCTCCTGTAGATCACGCCGTCCTCATGCAGACGAATGAACGCCTCCTGGACTGCATAGGACAGTTTCTAGAGAGGGAGTCACAATAGTTTAGTGTTGGGAACATTACAACGTTGGTAAAGGCTCAGTCTAGACATAATACTTTATGTATTAGACTAATAAAGCTCTCATGAGTTGTCCATGATGACACAGTAAAAGGTGACAGGTAATGTAAATGATAGTAAACTCACAGGGTCCATGGTGAAGCAGGCTCTGTCCCAGTCCAGAGAGGAACCCAGCTTCTTCAGCTGGTGGTAAATACGGTCTCCCTTCCTACAACACAGCGCAGGGAGGAAGAAAGAGGGTGAGGGAGGAAAGAGAGGAACTCTAGCTCTTACTTCCACTTCTATTGTTGTTCTTTCTTTTGAAACCCTCTCTCCTTCTCCTTCCTCCACTCACTCGTTCTTCCACTTCCAGACCTCCTGGATGAACTGGTCTCTCCCCAGGTCGTGACGGCTCATGCCCCTCTCCCTCATCAGTTTTTTCTCCACCACCACCTGGGTGGCGATGCCCGCGTGGTCACAGCCTGGGTTCCACAGGGTCGTCTCGCCACGCATGCGGTGCCTGGGGAGGGGGAGGAAACAGGAAATGATAAGGACAGAACTAGATTACAGCACTGCAGAATGTTGAGAATGGGACAAGACATGAATGTTGAGAGGTGAAGAGAAAAGTGGGACAGAGTCATAACAGCAAGAGAGAAAGCGAGACAGACGGCTAGAGAGAGAATGAGAGAAAGTGTGAGATGTTGGTAGAAAGAAGAAAGAGAGTGAGATTGGTGAAAGGATGTGAAAATAAACCGCTAGAAAGGGAGAGAGCAGATTGGTGTAATCAGAGAATCCCATTACCATCTGGTCAGACAGTCCTGGATGGCGTTGGTTAGGGCATGGCCTAAGTGAAGAGATCCCGTCACATTGGGCGGAGGGATACACATCATGAACACTCCACGGGGGTTCGGCTCACTGATACTCTTCCGCTGAAGAATATAAGAACATCATAATAGCTTGATTATGACCTCAGCCATGGGCTGGTTAAATGTCACATTTCATAAACAAGCATAAACTATGAAATACATAAAGAGAGTGAGTCTCACCCCGTATTCAGGTTTGAAGTATCCCTGCTTCTCCCACCAGGAGTACCAGGCTGCCTCCACATACTGAGGACTGTACGAGTCTGGCAGGGCGCTCAGGACATCTGACACAGGGAGAGATAGGAGTTTAATACGCACCGCACACACACGCACACACACACACACACACACACACACACACACACACACGAGTATAATAGAGAGAGTGGTGGATTATACATGGTTAATAACAGATCCTATTCAATTATTCAAATTCCTAATTCTATGGTTAATAAGCACCTTTTTTCTCTCCAGGAGGGGTGGGGATGTCGTATGAGATCACTCCCAGGTCCTTCTTCTCTGGTTTGGCCTTTTTCTGGAGAGAGACCAGAATGAGACTGATGAGACCTATTGGCAAGACACCTACTGAATGACCTTATCTAGGCTGTAAAAACTTTAAGGATCATCATCTTGTTGGTTTCCAGTTGATCCACACAGAAATGGTCTTTGCAACAGTGAAAATGAGAAATGAAACCAGCCACCTGTCAATCTTCATACCTCTGTCGGGGGTGCCAGTTTCTTCTCTTGCTTTTTCTTCTCCTCCATCTCCTTCTTCTTTTGGAACTTCTCCAGCTTCTCTCTGTTTTTCGCCTCCTTCTTCAGCTGAGCTTCTGTCTTCGGTTTTCCTGAGAGAGAGAAACACACTTCTGAGAATAACATACACACTCAAACAAACTCAAGCTGACACACACACGGAGTCAACTCATGATGCTATGTATCCAGAAAATATTCCTCCGATGTAACTAACTGATAAGATGCCAAATGGAGTGAAAACTGAAACGGATTTGCCATTCAGCTTGACAAGAAGACACCGTTGGGCTACAGGATAATAAAGTTGTTCTTCAATCTAAAGCTGATCTCACACAAAGAAACTTGAGCAGAATTTCTGTTGCCTTTGCAGGTTGCAAATGTCATCATCTCAAGCAACTTTGCAGATATAAAAGTCAACTCAATTATTATAATTGTTTTATTGCATGCAAAATACAATCAAATTGAAGGCGCTTGTCATGTTATTGATTCCATATCGTTTGCAAATTCTTAAAGCTGCAACGTAACTTTTTGGGCGACCCAACCAAATTTACATAGAAATGTGTGTTATAGATCTGCCATTCTCATTGAAAGCATGTCTAAGAAGCAGCAGACCTGTTCTATTTTCAATATTTCTATGCTTCCCGTTATCAAGTTCAGTTTTCACGTCTTTTATTTTCGGTTTTTGTACACCAGATTCAAACAGCTGAAAATACAATATTTTTGGTTATGGAAAATATATATTTCACAGTGGTTTAGATGGTACAGTGATTCTCTACACTATATTTGCTTGTTATGTTGTATAAACTGAAATTAGGCGCACTATTAGAATTTTAGCAACCAGGAAATGGGGGAGCAATTTCTGCATAGTGCATCTTTAACACATACTACCAGACGAGTTACTCACAGTCAAAGACATGGCCTAAGCCTCTTACCATTGGCAGCGTTGGCATCAGCAGTTGGATTAGCGTTAGCAGCAGGAACAATAGCAACGCTGGGTTTGGGTGTGACGGGCACCATCTTCTCACACAGAGAGATCTGTCCCAGGACCTTGACAAACTGAGGCTGGTTGACACAGGTCAGAAACCACCTGGTCACATTCGTCAGGGCTTTCCTGTTGGACGGCTCCAAGGCCTAGTATGACATAATAAGAGGAATGTTATTGGAGTTCAAACAATGTGAAACAGGAAGATCTTACATTGGATGTTGCATGCAATTTCAGTCGAGTTGCTTTGTGTATCAGCAAAGATGTTTGAGATGATGTCAATTGCAATCTGCAACAGAAATTGAATACGGATTGCTTTACAGTACAACTGGGGTGTATTCATCATGCCGATTCTGTTGTTTGTTTTGTCTGTTGCTAAACATTTTACAAGAAAAACTGTTTACTCCAAATGGAAAATGTTTTATACAACGAAAACAATCGTTTTTATAGGACAAATGCAACCCCATTTTGTTCTGCTTGGTCCATTTACTTAATTTAGTTCTTAAAACTAAATTGCATTTTTTTTTTTTTTAACTAGGCAAGTCAGTTAAGAACAAATTCTTATTTACAATGACAGCCTACCAGGGAACAGTGGGTTAACTGCCTTGTTCAGGGACAGAACGACAGATTTTTACCTTGTCAGCTCAGGGATTTGATCCAGCAACCTTTCAGTTACTGGCCCAACGCTCTAACCACTAGGCTACCTGCCTCCCCTAATGAATACACCCCAGCACTCACTTACCAGACAGTCTGTTAACAGAAGACAAATACTTTCATTTCTTCCTAACTTTAAAGAATAAGGAAGAGGATACACAAATAAGATAAAAAGATAAATGTTAACATAAAGACTTGGCTCACGTATTTGAAGGGCAGGAGTGCTGCGGTTGCCACAGCGATGTCGGCCAGAGTGAGGCTGTCTCCCACCAGGAATGTTCTAGGCTCCAGGTTCTTATCTAAAACGTTTAGCACGCGCATCATCTCAGCATGAGAACTCTGCTGAAGCTGCATGGACTCATCAGAAAAAAGGATTGGTAATCAACAATGTTAACACAGGAATTTGTCTTGGGCTATGTTATATTCCAGATTAGTGTTCCCTCCCCTTGCTTTGTCATTGTTCAATCACTCCCATATTCCAATTCATTTGAAATTAAGCAAATATTCACCATTATACTCCTATTTGTGTGTTTGTGACTGAATGGGTTGCTGCCAGTACTGAGACCCTCTCCCTCACCTTCTTGTCCACTCCCATCACCCCCAGCAGTGGGAACACCACAGCACAGGACACAGGAGTCAGCTCATTGTCTGCAAAGCTGAGCCACTGCCACACCTGGCTCTCCTGTTTAGCATTCGACCCTATCCTCTTCCCCTGAGAGGCTAGGTACCATGCAACAGCACTGGCCCCAGAGAGCACCTCACCTCCCCCAGAGCCCAGCACCAGGCTGGGGCGAGAGCACAGGGCCAGGGAGGCAGGAGGGTCCTCTATGAGTGTGCAGGGCCGAGAGGGGCAGAACTCTGCAGCAACCAGGGCCATGAGGCTCCTGAAGTCGTCAGGGTGGGGGGAGACGTAGAGCGAAGCCATCCCTAGGAGAGGGGGGAGAATGACAGATTGGTGTGTCAGACAATATAATGACTGGCAAAGTATAACGCTTCCATAGCGTCATTAAATAGTACAGATGTGTATTTGGATGCAAACCACTTCACAAGTCATCCAATCTCAGCTAAAACTAGCTTGCTAGCAGGTTAGCTACATAACAGTAGGCAGTAACGGTACTGTTTTGGGCATGTTTGTGTATGCTAACTTAAGTTATGCTACACTAAGGTGACATCTCTTAAGGTGACATCTCTTAAGTAACAAACGCTAAAGTTAGCTACAAATCTGGGAAGTAAACTGAGACAACTCCACAAACAGAGACGTGCGCAGATAGCTATGCAACGATTCATGCGCTATTTTCTAGTGCAACAAATCTGTCAAACTGGAAAGACATGCTAACCATTAGCGGACTAAACTCCACTCCATGGTGAGTTTAGTCGGCTAGCTAGTCATCAGCTTTGGCAAGCTGTAACTTAAAAAAGGGACAATATGTAGTTGCTATATCCATTGTAAATAAATGATATATACCCATTCATTCTTGAAAAATATAACATAGCTAAATGCCTCATGAGCTTCGTTCAATGGTCGTACACCATCATAACCCAAAATATAAACTTGTTTTACTCCAATGTTTGTAAACAAAGTCACGTTAGCTAAATGTAAACAAACACTGTATAGTCTCAAACATTTTTTTAGTTTAAACTATCAGGTTGATATCATGAACGGTCAGTCCTTGCATTGGGGCCGGCTGGTAGCCTACTGGTTAGAGCGTTGGGCCAATAACCGAAAGGTTGCTGGATCGAATCCCTGAGCTGACAAGGTAAAAATCGATCGTTCTGAACAAGGCACTGTTCCCCGGTAGGCCGTCATTGTAAATAAGAATTTGTTCTTAACTGACTTGACTAGTTAAATTTTAAAAATCCATAGCTGCATCTATGAATTTGAGAGTTACATTTCCCCAGCCTCATCTTTTTACCGAAAAAGTGGCAGTTACTCACCTGCCTTACACCATGAATTACGTACACAAACTTTTCATATAATACATCATTTTAAACTAAATGGCACTTGAACAAGTTGTCCATACCGTTGAATGAAGAAGAAAGGGACGTCAACTCATGAGTTCCGGATAAGCAGCGTATTACAGTAGTCGGCCGTCTGATGCAATGTGGCGCACATGTTTGGTTCGAAGGACCTTTGGTCAGATTCATTTCCGCCACACCAAGGCGGCCTGTAAGAATGCCTTTTCCAAATGGACCATGACATTTGTCCAGACTCTCACTCAGATCAATTATTGCAGTGTTATGAATGTGCAAATTAAAACGATCCAGTTTCAAGGCAAAATATATTGATAGACAAATGAATGAATCACAAATAAATAAATTGCACTAGTCTGAGTGGATGTGATCAATCAATTATCCTTTTTTAATCAAGCAAGCATATAGTTCATAAAGTAACATCAATTCTAACACCTGTTACCATATGAACTCACACAGTAAAAGCATGTTTCCCCAAAATAATACCATATTGTAATTGATCAAATGGCCATGGGGCTACCCTGCTTCCCTTTCTGACACATATACCATTCATCTGAGCTTTAGTCTTTTGGGATCCTGCTTCTTTACAACTAAGAAGTAGTAGAAGTAGAAGTCATCTACTTTAGGGAGCAAAAAGATATGAAAATGTGTTGTGTGTCTAACTATGCGTTTATGTTAGACAGCTTAGCTAGAGGCATTGGCATTGCGGTGTACCCATCAATTCTCTCTTGCTATCTGGTGCATATTTACATACTTTATAAGAACAAGATATACAATGTTCAAGGTTTGCAAAAAATCTGCAACGTTATTGATGAACATTCTCTGTAGACCTAAACCATCCACAGTTCTGGTCCTGCCCAAAGGCTTCCATCACATTCTCCACAACCGTTCCCGCACTCCCTACTACCAGCCCTCCTGCCAAACTCACTACGTTCCCCACCCCATTCCCACACCTCCATGCCAGCTTCCCCATTCCCCCACCCACTGCCTTCACCTGCCCTCCCATCTCAGACACCACCGACCCCACATACCCTCCACCCTGCTCCCACGCCTGGTCCCCAACCACCCTGGACACCCACCAGGCGTTGTCCACGATCCTCCCGAATATGCCCACCCCATCCCAGGCCAGGGTGCCCACCCCTGTGACCCCGTCCTGGCAGCTGGTGAACAGGGAGCCAACGAGAGGTGCTGTAATGCAGTACAGAGTGGAGAAGCACATCTCCCCCACACCAAGTATCAGGCCTGTGACTGAGCCGACTCCAGACACCAGGTCAGACGCCATGTTGTAGAACACAGAGAGGATGTCGCCTGGCAGGGCAGACAGGACCCCCAGGTCCTCCTGCAGGACAAAGGCCACCTAGACGAGGAGAGGAGATATGTTCTGTTACAAGATATTGTCTGTTATAACAGAAACATATTTTTGAAATAAAAAAATATATCAGAAATACAAACGGATATACTGTGGGCTCCAATATTACTGGCACCCGTGACTGGCAATGCTTAAACAAATATAAACAATACAATTATAGAGATAAACTCAAAATACCAACATGTGAGAAATACTGTACTTTATTAATGTTTCAGTGGAACCAATCAAAATAATTGATTGATTTAATTAAAAATCAATGTCCTCCAAATCAAGGTTTCACAATTAATGGCACCCTTAAAGATTATTTTAAATAACATCTACCAAAATGAAACCACAAATTAAATTCCACTTATTTAAGTTTATCTAAGTCTAAAGGAACTATATTGAGCCATTACATCACTTCCTGTTTCACTAGGGTATAAAAAGGAGGTAACACACATGCAATAGCCCGCTGTCATCCAACACCATGAAGAAAACAAAAGAACTGGCAGTTCAAAAGGGACATGGTCGTAGACCTTCATAAATCTGGTAATGGCAACAAGAAGATCCACAAATGATTGAATATACCACTGAGCGCTGTCAGGGCAATTATTCGAAAATTCAAAAGATATGGAACAGTTGAAAACCTCATGGGTAGAGGACGCAAATGCATTTTGCCCCCGAGGATAGGGAGGAGGATGGTGAGAGAAGCAACACAATCCCCAAGAATCACTGTGAAAGAATTGCAGGCCTTGGTGGCGTCTTGGGGTCACCAGGTTTAAAAAAGCACCATCAGATGCCACCTCCACAACCACAGGCTCTTTGGAAGTTTTGCCAGAAGAAAGCCCTTTCTGACCCCAAGACACAGACGCAAGTGCTTGGAGCCAAACGTCATTTAAATTATGACTGGAAGAAGGTGCTCTGGTCAGATGAGACCAAAATTGAACGTTTTGGTCAGATACAGCATTGGCACGTTAGGTGTCGAAACAGAGATGCATACAAGGAGAGGCACCTCATACCCACGGTGAAATATGGAGGGGGGTCAGTGATGTTTTGGGGCTGTTTTAATTCCAGAGGTCCAGAGGTTAAGATTGATGGCATAATGAATTCTACCAAGTATCAGGCAATTTTGGCTGACAATCTGGTTGCCTCTGCCAGAAGGCTGGGACTTGGCCGTAGGTGGACTTTCCAACAAGACAATGACCCGAAACATACCTCAAGAACCACACAGAAATGGTTCTGTGACAACAAAATCAATGTTCTGCCATGGCCATCTCAGTTGCCGGACCTCAATCCAATCGAAAACCTGTGGGCTGAGTTGAAGAGGGCAGTTGATAAGCGCAAACCCAAGAATGTGAAGGATCTTGAAAGGATCTGCATAGAGGAATGGTCCAAAATCCCTCCAAATGTGTTCCTTAACCTTGTCAAACATTACAGGAAGAGACTCCATGCTGTTATCCTTGCCAGAGGTGGTTGCACTAAGTACTAAATGAGGAGTGCCAATAATTATGAAACCTTGATTTTGGTCAAATTTATTTTGTATGAAATAATTTAATGATTTTATTTGGTTCCATTGAAACATTAATAAAGTACAGTATTTCTCACATGTTGGTATTTTGAGTTTATCACTATAATTATATTGTTTATATTTTTTAAGTGTTGTTTGTGCATTGCCAGTCAGGGGTGCCAGTAATTTTGTAGCCCACAGTATATAGGATATGGAACCATCACAGTATTGTATTCCATCAGTAATCACCTGTCCAGGGATCCCAATGAGGGTGGAGACTACAGGGCGTAGAGGGGCCATGAGCAGGGAGACAGAGGAGGTGATGATATACACCAGAGTGTTGCCGGACGACTCTGTATCCGACTCAGAGGCCAGTGTCTCGTTGTCCACTGAGGGAGGGATGAGTGGTTCTGTGTCAGCAGGTAGTGCCTCTATGCTTCGATCAGTAGTCTCATCTAGTGTTTCCTCAATGGCGTCTGGCCTTGCGACTGCTCTCTGCTTTTCTACGACTCCGACCATCGCATCACTGAGCAGTATCACTATGTCTCCCTCCATGTCCCCTTCTGCTTCCCCGCAACCCTCTGAAAATAGATCTGTCACTCCAATCATGTGTTCCAGCTCCTTAACACTCACCACCCTCTCCTCTCCCCCTGTCTCTCTCATTACCCCCACACTGAACCCACTCTGTCCCTCTGGGCCAGCACAGCACATTGCAGACCACTGCACCCCAGCCTCACACCCCTCATCCCCACCCTCCTCCATCCCGGGCCCCAGCCTGAGCCCTGAGGCCCCTGTCAGGACGTAGAGCTGGCCCCCTGTGGAGCCACACTGGGGCAGGACACTGCTCTGGATCAGCTCTGTGACCAGGGAGTCCCACTGGTGAAGGGGAGATTCAGAGTGAGCTTGGGGTTTACCCCCCGCCACATCCCCTCGGAGCAGGGCTGGGGTCATCACCAGGGGGTGACTCTGGTACCCTTCGTCCTCTTCCTCCTTCTCTGTCTAGGAGACAGGTTTGGAATCATGAGTCAAAGTCCACATATTGAAACACGATTACAATTAGTATTAACATCATGATAAATGAATGTTTGGCCTTTATTTGGGTAAAGCCTACTGTACATTACAGTACATTTAGTATCAATGCAGTTTGTAAATAGAGTAGGATAGACGAGGACGTCTTTTACTCAGGTGTCATGGCAGAAATAACATGCCATGCAGACCATTCTAGTCAAGTGTTAGGGAGCTTTTCTACTGACAGACATCTGAGTCAAATATCAAACTGTTGTTCACATTCATCTTTCTGTTCACTCTGACTTGTTCTAACAAGGCCAGGTTTGCATGGAATGTTGATATCAATAGTAAGTTGACTGTCTCTACAGGACGAGAGTTTCGTTTCACTTGAACAAGTTTCATATCGCAAAAACATTATTGTAAAACAACTGGAGGTAAAGAGAGGTATACAGTTGGTTTGATCATGTCCGCTGTAACTTGTGTGATTGTGTTGAGAATGTACACTGAAGGTACAAGGTAGTGCTTATGCAGTCCATGCATGACAATCATTCCACTGTTTCCACATAATAGAAATAAAATAATTATCCCTTACCCCCTCCTCCTTTCCTCCTCTCTCCCTCCATCCTTGGCTGAGATGAAAGGCAGAGTAAACAGCTGCGTCACAGGTCGGGTGGTAGAGCGTGGCGAACAACTGTCCCCCTGGCAGCCTGTGACAGAGGGGGGTCAGGAGGGCCCCCCCGCCCAGAGGGGGGGTCTGTCTGTAGAAGCTCTGTCTGCAGAGGGAGAAGCCTGGGTCTGGTTCTGATAGGGCCGTGACTGGTAGAGACAGCTCCAGAGTCAGCCCCAGCAAGATCCAGCCTGCAGTACTGACACCAGCAGGACACCACCGCAGTAGCAGCATGGTGAGCTCAGCAAACCCACACACTCACAGAGAGAGGCTGGTAAATAATCCAGAGGTTTGTGCTGTATCTACGCAGATGGGAGAGGATAATGGCCGATAGCTAGGGTTGACAGCCAGGGAATCTCTGGTATGTCGTTCTTTTATCCCTTTCTCAATCTCTCCCTTCTTTTTTCTCTTCCACCCCATCAGCGTCTCCACCCATGTCTTTCTCCTTGGACTGTGTGTGCTGTCTGTATGTGTCTGGGCACAGTCTTGCGTACACTCTGCTTCTCCCTCCCTCACTGACAAGCTCACTCTTCCTCCCTCCCTCCCTCACACATTCTCCCTCTAGCTACACCGCTACCTGGCTTTCCCTCCCTCCTTACTTTCATAGCTCTTTTTGGTTACACCTTTACCTCACATTACTGTTAGGTCCACACACACCAGACCCACACCCAGTAACCAGTTCCTGTTACCTGTAAGTCTGCATTCCCAAACAATGTTTCCACAAGGTTTGGCTGTCTGAGGGACAGCTCAATGGTTCATTTTCTCTGTTACAACACACACCTCTCAGAAAGTGCTGACTCCTCTGTGTATGTAGCCGAGTGCTTAAGCATGCCCCATTAGGGTGCACAGTGAAACCGCAGCAGAATATTTTAGAGCAGTGGCCTAGTCTTGAATATTACACAGTAAATCTATCCACCACTAAGGTTCCAAAATAGAGCTTATTGACTGAATTACATTTTCTCTGCTATAAAGACAAAATTATTTTGGATTTTGTGTTTCAGCCGCCACTTGGTTTGGTAAAGCTGAGGGAAATTGGGAAATGTATCCACTCTCAAATTCATAAAGGGAGTCATCCAATCCGATCCATCGCAATCTCTGTGAGATGACAAGAGAGGAAAGACGACAGCATAATAATTAAGCTCTTCACCTGTGACCTTTGTCAGCATGTGCGAGAAGTCAGAGCTCAGGGATAATATACGAGTTTCCTACTAGTTATTACGAGATGAAGGGGGCATTCAAGTGGATTTTTCCCAGTCGTAAGTGGTAAATACCACCTTCCCACTTGGTTGTGAATGCAGCATGAAAGGCTTTTGTCTCCAGGCAGCACATACTGTCTGTGCAGCACATACTGTACACTAGACTACCAGTCCATTAGGCTTTCAACAACAACTACCACATTCATCTGAAATGTTACCACTTTAATGCAATTTAATTTTGAAAAGTCATTGATAGAAAACATAACATCTCCATTATCTCCAACAGAAAATGAATTATTTGACAGTTTCCTATAAAAAGGTAGGTGCTACACGTATGCAGTCCTGTAGCTGTCCATGCCTTCAATAACATTTCTTCCATGACTTGTATAACAGTAGAAGGCAGTAAAATGACATTAAAGGAGTCAATTAGTAACATTATTATGACAGGTCACATTGTTTAGAGAGATATTGTTGCAGTAACCTGAAGGTCCACTGGGGGGAGCTTGGCTAAGCATTTGACATTGGGAGGGGTTGAATCCACACACACTCTAACAATCCTTTACGCACAAACACACACACACACACAGTTCACTCGTTGGGGATATCGATGACAAGGTCAGCCTCTTCTCCTTCCCCCCTGTCGTCGTCTCCTCTGTCTGAGTCTCCGTCGCTCTCTCCCTCCTCCTCCGCGGCGTCTCCACTCAGCATCTGCCTGGGCACCCAGTTGAACGAGGCGCTGGATGTGGGAGGGGCAGTCGGGCCCGCTGGGTAGTTGGCTGCCAGAGGGGCCACCACCTAAGGGGAAGGAGGTAAAAGGAATAAGGTAGATGGAATGAGAGATGCAATGGAGAAAGAGAGGAGTAGATGACTTGGATGCATCCCAAATGGCACCCTATTTCCTTTATACTTTTGACCAGAGCCCTCTGGGGTAGGAATAAGGTTCCATCTGGGATGTAGTTAGTCTACTGAGGAAGAATAACCCTTTAAATGAATGGTCAGGAATTGGAAATGAAGAGTCCAGGATATTATGGCAGTATGTTACTTCATTGATGATGTCCCAACGTTATGGACCTTCCTATAGCCTACTGTAGGCCTGCACCTAACCTGCTATATGTAGTGCAGTTATACTGTAGAAACACCCTCTTCTAGACCCTAACTCAATACCCTACATGCCACATGTCTGTTCCCTCATCTGTGATCTCCTCCTCCTCCCCTCTCACCTTCCCCGATGTCTCTTTCTTGTGTTTGGGCGCCTTTGTCTTTCTCTCTTTCTTCATTCTCTCAGCTGGTGGAGCCAAATACTCTGGTGGGAAGGGCAACTGCCCGCCACACACACACACAGGCCCCATGTGTCAATTTAACACACACACACACACACACACACACAAATGCACACACATATACGAACAGAAAACACACACACACACACACACACACACACACACACGTGACAATTTCCAAAACAAACATACACACACATTGTAGGAACAAATACAGCCCAAAAAAATAAAACATGATAGACAACAAAAGATAAACGGAAAACATATAATAAAACAATATTAATAATGCCCCAAATCAAAACAGTGATTATCTTCGGTAATGAGAAAACGATAATGGCAACAATCAATGATGTTATAGTTATTGATTGTATAGATTCAGTGAGGGGAAGGCGATCATAACTCACTGTGTTGAGGTAGGGGGTACTGCCGGACGACTGGAGAGGGTTCACTCCAGAACGAGAGAGGAGAGAGAGATGGGAGGACGAGGACGAAGGAAGGCCTACGCCAGGGCTACTCCTTCTCCTGAGAGAGTTCAAAAGAGGGACGGTTTAATAAATAGTGAGACAGTGAGAGAGAATGGCAAAGATGGAAAGAGTGCAATTTGAAATGTTGTCTGTGTTGCTGGCATGCCGCATCCTCACTTCTTTCCTCCGTCTCTCTCCCTGGTGCCCTCTCCTTCACTGTTCTCAGAAGAGGCTGTGGCATCAGAATCTGAAACACAGCATGACAATCAGACACTGTACATCAGCATACTGACATGACCCATACTGAAAATACTCTACAGCAAGGCAGGTAACTGCATGACCGGTATTGGGTGAGCTATGGATAAGAACAGATATTGTGGAGAATGAAACATTGAGACTTGGTGCTTTAGACCTACCTGAGGAGTCCTCGTCCACCCGCTCGTATTGTAACAGTCGGTCCAACAGAAAACTGCAAAAGAGAAGCCAAGGAACGACCAGCTTTAACTTTGAACATGCTTGTACAGTGTGTACACATTCAACAGGGGTGTACTTATTAGTAGCACATCATAGTAAAAGGTTTTGTGACACCAAAAAATACACCCCATCTGTCCAAACTAAACAAACTTTGTAGATTCACCCACCCACCTTTTATCTCTGGACACTTTGAGCAGCTTCCTCTGGGATCTTCTGAGCTCTTCCTGAAAACACTCCTGCTCCTAAACGGAGACAAGTAGCGAAATACAACAGTTCAACTCCGTAAATTACAGTTCCTTGGCTAACAGGTGTTATAATAATAACACGTCATTAACAACTGGGATGAAAAATGAAGACTCACATAAACCAGGAATTTCAATTTGCGTTTGAGATTTTTGTATTTCTGCTTGTAGTCCACCTCCATATCGGCTTGACCGTTCATTTCTGACGCTGTGGTTGAACCGTCAGTGGACCTGCTATAAAGGTAGGGGAATTGTTAGTGTCGTGGTTATGTTAACTATAGCTAACAGCAGCTTGTTGGCTAGCTCACTGCTAGCCTTTCCAGTGCATTATCGTTGTTTTTTTAAGCATTTAGCTGGAAGCAGAAGACTAGCAATGGAAAACGCTTGAAAGTAGGATAATAAGGAGACGAAACCATGTAATTCTAAAGTTAAATAGCTTCAATTAATATGAAAAATCCTTCATACCTCTCGTTTGAATGAATCTGTGCGACGTGCTCTTTGTTTACGTCTGTTCTTCTTTAGGATTTGGTTGTCAGTTCGCGTATACCGCCACCTACTGTACTGGTGTGTGAAGTCATTCACGGCCTACCTACATTACATTCTTGAGTCTACTTCCTTGTGTGTGTGCGTGTGTGTGTGTGCGTGCCATTCTTCTTCTTCATTAAATTTGTATTGGCGGATCGCAACCAACTGAAAGGTGCATACACTGCCACCTACTGTACTGGATTTGTGAGTCTGGTCAAATCAAATCAAATTGTAATAGTCACATGCGCCGAATACAACAGGTGTAGACCTTACAGTGAAATGCTTACTTACGAGCCCCTAACCGACAATGCGTTTAAAAAAAAATACGGATAAGAATAAGAGATAAGAGTAACAAGTAATTAAAGAGCAGCAGTAAAATAGAGACTATATACAGGGGGGTACCGATGTGCGGGGGCACCGGTTAGTTGAGGTAATATGCACATGTAGGTAGAGTTATTAAAGTGATATGCATAGATGACAACAGAGAGTAGAAGTGTCGTAAAGGGGGGGGGGGGGGGGGGGGGCACTGCAAATAGTCTGGGTAGCCATTTGACTAGATGTTCAGGAGTCTTATGGCTTGTGGGTAGAAGCTGTTTAGAAGCCTCTTGGACCTAGACTTGGCACTCCGGTACCGCTTGCCGTGAGGTAGCAGAGAGAACAGTCTATGACTAGTGTGGCTGGAGTCTTTGACAATTTGTCACAACCTCCCTATTCATGTATTTGTCTTTTCAACCCTTGCATTTTCGCCTACTGGAGTGTGAATTCATTACACTTTGTGATGCAAAAGGGAAGAGAAAAGGACAGGGAAAAGGGAAGAAACCCGTCCAACTAACCCTACAGTGGCACCCATTAAAACCTCACCTCACCACTAGTTGGTTGTCATTTTCAAGCTCCGGAAGTGACATTTGAAAAAGTGGGCGGGGCCAGACATAGAGCCAGAATGAAGGAAAATAATCTAACCCCTGCAGCGGTCACATAAATCAAATACATAAACCAGGGATCTAGGCTATTTTATGGAGAGTGAGACCTATTCATACCCATGAACAATAGGCTATATATGGGATACAAAAGCAGCTGCATTTCCTATAGAGAATTGTTCTGTTGCATATTAAAACAAGTGAATCATGTTCAGTGTGTGCACCTCTGCGTGTGAGTAATATTCATAATAATGCATTGTGCTAGTGTTCTGTATTCTGTCCACCCACAGTACTGGAGTAGACTACAGGAGTTTGGTTTATGGCGCTGAAGGTGCAGTTTGCTCACTTCAGCAGAGCACACAGCAGTCACATCGTCAGGACCCAGGACAATGAATTATAGATGAGGAACATTCCCAGAGATGAGTAATGCTACCTCTGCACACACACAGCCAACCAGCCAGGCTGTGTGTGTGTGTGCATGTGTGCATGCGTATGTGTGTATTAGAATGGGAGAGAGGGAGGCAAGGAGAAAGAGTGTGTGTATGTCTGTGTGTGTGTGTGTGTGTGGGGGGGGGGGGGGGTCAGTGTGTGTGTTTGTCTCTGAGGGGGAGAACATTGCGAGCTTTTATACCAGTGCTCCCCCACTCTTTAAAAAAAAAAATTCACCTTTATTTAACCAGGTAGGCGACCTGGCCAAGATAAAGCAAAGCAGTGCGACACAAACAACAACACATAGTTACACATGGTATAAACAAATGTACAGTCAATAACACAATAGAAAAAAAATCTACATACAGTATGGGCAAATGAGGTAAGATTAGGGAGGTAAGGCAATAAATAGGCCGTAGTGGTGAAGTAATTACAATATACCAATTAAACACTTGAGTGATAGATGTGCAGAAGATGAATGTGCAAGTAGAGATACTGGGGTGCAAAGGAGCAAAATAAAAATAAAAATAACAATATGGGATGAGGTAGTTGGATGGGCTATTTACAGATGGGCAATGTACAGATGCAGTGATCTGTGAGCTGCTCTGACAGCTGATGCTTAAAGTTAGTGAGGGAGATATGAGTCTCTAGCTTCAGTGATTTTATGCAATTCGTTCCAGTATTTGGCAGCAGAGAATTGGAAGGAGAGGCGGCCAAATGAGGAATAGGCTTTGGGGGTGACCAGTGAAATATACCTGCTGGAGCGCGTGGTACGGGTGGGTGCTGCTATAGTGACCAGTGAGCTGTGATAAGCCGGAGCTTTACCTAGCAAAGACTTTACCTAGCAAAGATGACCTGGAGCCAGTGGGTCTGGCGACGAATATGAAGCGAGGGCCAGCCAACGAGAGCATACAGGTCGCAGTGGTGGGTAGTATATGGGGCTTTGGTGACTAAACAGATGGCACTGTGATAGACTGCATCCAATTTGCTGATTGGAGTGTTGGAGGCTATTTTATAAATGACATCGCCGAAGTCAAGGATCGGTAGGATAGTCAGTTTTACGAGGGTATGTTTGGCAGCATGAGTGAAGGATGCTTTGTTGCGAAATAGTCATAATCTTTATGTCAGGAAGAGAAGGAAGAACAGATGGAAACTGACCTCAGTTTGCCCTAGATCTACCAATATTTATGTTCAGTTTTAACACCAACATTTTATTGTTTACAGTTGTCATACTGCCCTCTCCAGACGCCCTAGTTACGATACTACTAAACCAACATAGGCCTACCAAAATAAATACACAGCCTCTCTCTCCTATCCCTTCCAGGCAAACCCCTCCCTATGAAAAACGATATCCCCCTACATCCCTGACCCACTGCCTGATTCTATCCCCTGACCGATTCCCCCTTTTGTTTCCAGAACAGCAGACAGAAATAGAATCTTCTCCACCGTGCAATGCCATAAATCGCTGCTGCCTGCCTGCCTGCCTGCCTGTCCATCCTGGCCAGCAGCTGTGGCTCCCTCCCTCCCTCCCTCCCTCCCTCCCTCCCTCCCTCCCTCTGTTTCTCCTCAGTGTTAATGGACACTAGTCTTGAGCCAAGCTGCGTGTGAAGAGAGAGGGAGAAGGCTGCTGTCGGATGGTGTTTGATGGTGACCCTTGTCTGTTTAATTGTTTCTAGATAAATCTCCATCTGACTGGTTGGATGTATGTATGACACTCATTCTCTCTTCATGCTAATTGTTTTGATGACCTCAGAGAGGGTATCTCTTCCTATTGGTTTCTCTCTCCATATCTGCTCTCTGCCTATCTGTCTCTCTCTGTGTCTCTGTCGATCTGTCTCTCTCTCTATCTGTCTCTCTCTCTGTGTATCTCTGTCTATCTCTCTCTCTGTCTAGCTCTCTCTAATTTATAATTTTCTACTTCCATGTCCTTCAATTCTCTGTCACTGTCCCTCCCTCTTTCATCTTTACTCTCTACCTCTCTTTTATTACACCAAGAGTCCCTTGTTTGCTTTCTGGTCTCGTTAGGAGAAATTGGAATGTACAAAAACCACATAAAAGACACCAACAACAACTGCAATAAAAGCCTTCTCCCTGACCATAAGGTAAGCTGCAAAGTTTATCATTTCACCCTTGGGTTTATGTCTAAAGGGAAGTCAGCCAATAGAAAGTTAAATTAATTATGAAAGAGATTATGTTTGGGAAAAGGCTCTCCCATAAAATCTAATAGGCTATATCGATGAGACATTTTTTAAGTACCTTTTCAATGGCACAACAATATCATATTCAATAAATAAATGACTTCTAAACTCATTGGAAAAACTATTATCTAAATACATGCATGCTGAACTTACTCTTAAAATCTAATAGGCTATATCGATGAGACATTTTTTAAGTACCTTTTCAATGGCACAACAATATCATATTCAATAAATAAATGACTTCTAAACTCATTGGAAAAACTATTATCTAAATACATGCATGCTGAACTTACTCTTTTGTTAAATAACTTAAGTCACTATTCTGTCACTATATGACATTGTTTCTCTGTCTGTTTTTCCATTCTCTCCTCTCCCCTCATGTTTGTCTGTGTGCGTGTTACAGGAGAAGCTGATCCAGGCTATTAAAAGAATAAAGCATGAGGTAGACGAGTGCTGGGAGGCAGAGAGAGAGACGTACATATGGTCTGTTGATGTAGAGGTACAGTACTGGCTGCCAATGCATCATTTACCACTGTCATTTGCTTTTCATGGTTAATTCATTTGATTATTTCATTCAATCCTGAATATAATCATCTGTGAATTTATTAGTGTGTAAGTAATATTACAAGCAATTTGACTGATAGTTGTGAGAAATGTTATCTAACAACATTATGATAAATATTTTGTAGTATTTACATATTTAGAATTAAAATGAACATACTGTAATTGATGCGTGTTGGCTAAAGCTGAAAAATCTGTCTCTCACAACCAGGATAGTATCCTTCTACTACCCACTATATAGTAACAAAATATAGATAAACCTACTACACAAAATAGTAAAGTCTGTCTCTCTGTCTATCTCTCAGAGATGTTTTGATCATCTGGAACGGGAGGTCCGAGCTGAGTTCCAGAACCTCCATCGCTTCCTGGACGAAGAGGAGACCATGGACATGGAGCGACTGAAGAAGGAGAAAGAGAAGAGGGTGAAGCTGCTTAGGGAGAGAGAGAAGAAGATCGCCATGCAGGGAAGAGATCTAGAGAGAGGCATTGCCACACTAAACAACAAACTGGCCGAGGAGGATAGTCCCAAACTGCTCAAAGTGAGTGAGTTAGGGTGTTCAGGCTATTGTTCTAGCACTGCACCTCTACAATGTAAAAAGGGGGATGGCACTGTTGTTTATCTGTAGTGCTTTTTCTAAATGGTATGATCTAAAATTAAGCTTTGGTTCGTTCAACCTGTTCTATTCAATTTGCCTGAAATCAAATAACAAATTTGACAGATCAATGTGATTTTTTTTTTTATTGAATGAAAGCTTCTAAATTGCTTTCAACACCTCATGCAACTTTTCATAGTGGTGGGAGCAATGTAGCAGTGGCAGCCTATCAGAATTGTTGGAGGCATGGCCTATTGGGGGCTTGGCATTCTGTTTGTTATTGTTGGCCACCCGTGAGAGTGAATGTAATTCCAGGTAATGTGTTCTGTTTTTTTAATGATTATATATTTGCTGCCAGCACTGAAACTTAAATGATGTCTGCTTAAGAACTGTGATACTAAAGTGCATGGAAAGGCTTCTATTGATGAGATGGTTACCATTTGGTTACAATATTGTTACCAGTTAATGTGGAAATATTATGTAAAGAATGTGTTTGGAGTCATTATTTAATGTTATGGAACCAATTTAATATCTTGATTAACAGGAAATGTATTTAATTTGCTTATAACCCAATTTAGGAAATTTGGATAGGTAATTCCAGAGTGAAAAACCTAGTTGGTACAACCAGAAAAAATGTGTTCTACTGTATATACACTGAGTGTACAAAACATTAAGAACACCATGTCCATGTCTCAATTTTCTCAAGGCATAAAAATCCTTCTTTAATCTGTCTTCTCCTTAATCTACACGGATTGAAGTGGATTTAACACATGACATCAGTAAGGGATCATAGCTTTCACTTGGATTCATCTGGTCAGTCTATGTCATGGAAATAGCAGATGTTCTTAATGTTTTGTATATTAGTTTGCATTTATGTTATTTTTAGGTTTAACCAAAGGTTTATTTCCACAGCACCCCCCTTGCAACCCCTCCTCACACCTCCTTCACCCCCAAATAATAGCTGTTTGGGAACTAACACTTGACTTTCGCTCTTACTAGCTCTGACTGCTGATAGCTACTTTAATGAGGACAAATGTACTTACTATGACTGTGATATGTAGTTGTCCCACCTAGCTATCTTTAGATGAATGCCCTAACTATAAGTCGCTCTGGATAACAGCGTCTGCTAAATTACTAAAATGTTCATGTAAATCTAGTGCAGGGCTGGAGCTAAAGCCTGCACACTGCAGTAGCTCTCCATGAGGAGAGTTGCCACCGTCAATGATCATAAGATGAAACAAACTGTCATAACTGTTTATGACATCTCTTATGTCATTATTACGACACCGTCATCCAGGTCTTATGATGAAAGGTCGGAGAGCAAAGTGTTACAGAGAATGTGATGAATGGCAGGAGGGAGGGAGTGATTTGGGGAGGGTCAGGGGAATGAGAAGCTTGGAGTACCTCCACAGAATCTACTGGATTCTGCTTTCAGCTTCCACAACAGCTAGCCTACGCTGACATTGCAGTCCTCAAGGACCACCGTGTCAGCTTATTGCCTTCTCTTCTGGCACTAATATGATCAGTCATTGGCTAAAGAGTCTACTTGCCTGCTGTCGCAGGTCTAAATCAATTTCCCATTTAAAGGTTTGTGGACAAAAAGCAACACACAGTGCAGTCTTGGAGGACTAGCTGAGGTTCGGCACCAAACAATGACTGAGAGAGAATATCAACTCTCTATTGAGTTCACGAGGGCACAATTGTGATTTGTTTTCTGATGGAAAACAAATTGAATATTCATTTTTATTGGGCACCTTTATCAGTGGAACAAATACGCTGTTATGTGCTATGTTGTTTTGAGTGCTTTAAGTCTTTCACTACTGTAATGACCACTCCTTTTTTCTCTCTGAAGGAGATTCAAGACCTCTTGAAAAGGCAAGTGTTTATATTTAATTATTTAACTGATTATGACTCCATCTATGTCTCGTGTCACAAATCACTCCCTTCTGATCGGCCATAATCTCTCATCTTACGTTTGGCATCCCATTCTCTCTCTCTCTCTCTCTCTCTGTATCTTCTCTTTGGCAACCCCCTTTTTCTTCTCTCCACCCGCTCTATCCTCTCCTCCTCTCTTTGGCATCCCACTTTCTTTCTTCACTCTCTGTACCCTCTCTCTCTTTCTCACTCATTTCCCAATCCTTTCCTTTCACATTCTTTTCGATCCCTTTCTCATCCATCTTTGCACTCCTCCTCCCCTGCACCTCCCTCTCTCATCCTCCTCTTCCTGCAGGTCGCAGGTGGCTTTCATACCCCCTCCGCATGTGGATGTGGAGGTGAGATCAGCACACTTTGTGGGGCCCATCCAGTACAGGATATGGAAACACATGAAGAGCTGCCTGTACCCAAGTAATGCACATTGTATCATTCTGTGTGACATTAGTATTGTTATAGTATTGTTTGTTATACAATGTGTATAATGCTGAATTAAAGAGATGACGTCTGCTAGTGACATAGTGCTAATGTACTGGTATATCTGTTTTTTACATTCCTACTTAAAGGGATCCACTTACACATATACCATTAGATCATTCTAGATTACAACAATACAACTCACCTGAGCCCCCCCCCCCCCCAGATATCACTGAAGTGACCTTTGACCCAGAGACAGCCCACCCCCTCCTCACCCTCTCCCCCAGCTGCACTTCTGTGTGGTTCGAGGAGGACAAAGTTATCCCCAAGGCCTCGGAGGAGCAGCCACCCAACCCCCGCTGCTTCCACTACTACTACAGTGTCATGGGCCAAGAAGGCTTCATCACCGGACGTCATTACTGGGAGGTGGAGGTGGGCCACAAGACAGCGTGGCGGCTGGGTGTGGCCAGGGAGGACGTCCACCGGGGGGAGATGGACTCCAGCGGGACCAGTAATGGTCTCTGGACCCTATCCCTGAAGGGAGGGGCCATCTTGGCCTGTACAGACCCCAAACCCATCAAGGTCCCGGTGTCCATCAAGCCCATCCGGATCGGAGTGTTCTTAGACTGTGAGAAGGAGGAAGTAGCGTTCTATAACGCTGTTACCATGACGCCGCTGTACACATTCTCCATGGAAACGGTGTTCGTTCCGCTGATCCCCTTCTATAACCCGTGTGACACGGACGATGGGAGGAACCTGGGTCCCCTAAAGCTCTTCAGCCCCTCTATATGAGAGTACAGAGAACCAAGGTTGTACTGGAGTATATTTCGTTTGGGGATGTGGTGGAGTGATAGATAGAATTTGGAAATGGTTTGTTTTATACAGTGTGTGTTTCAGGTATAATTTCATAGCTGGCTGGAAGCATGATGTAAATTGTATCTGTTAAAAAATCCAATGAGTTTATGATATGCATTTACATTTACCAGGGGAGGCTGGTGTGAGGAGCTATAGGAGGACGGGCTAATTGCAATGGAATGGAATCAATGGAACGGAGTCAACGAGGTTTCCATATGTTTGTTGTGTTTGATACTGTTCAATTCCATTCCACCCAATACAATGAGCCTGTCCTCCCATTAGCCTCCACTGACATGTACCTACCCAGTTCTATGGTATAGCGCTATCAATTCATGTTTATGCCATTGCGTTCAGTTGTTTGCGTTGTGGTTTGAATATTGACATTTTATTGGCATTAAATACACAAATAAATAAACAAATAAACACAAAACCTTGGTCTGTGCTTATAACATCAGAATGTGATATTTTTCTCATATTGTCACATAATAGGTTATGAATGTAGAAAAACAAGTCTAACGTATCTAAAACAAGTGTCAGTATCCTAGTGGGGGTAGATACCCCGGGGCTTCAGGACTTAACAGGAGGGGGTAACTGCACAATGATGTTACCTTTGGCCCATCTATAAATACTGTGGTCATGCATCCACAGCTGTGACACTTTGTCTGCAGTCCAAATGTCACCCTATTCCCTATATAGTGCACACCTTCTGACCAGGGCCCATGGGCCCTAGTAAAAAGTAGTGCACTATATAGGGAATAAGGTGCCATTTGGGATGTATCTATTGTGGCATGGGCATGGGAGCAATGTATCGGAGGGGAGTGGGAGGAGGGGGGAGGAGGACACACAGGGTGACACTGGAGAGTGTGACACTGTGGGAGAACAACTAAATGTGTGACATTGAGTGAGATGACTGACGTGGAGGTGGGCTGCAAGACAGCGTGGCGGCTGGGTGTGGCCAGGGAGGACGTCCACAGGGGGGAGACTCCAGCGGGACCAGTAACGGTCTCTGGACCCTATCCCTGAAGGGAGGGGCCATCTTGGCCTGTACACCGTTACATTTACAGAGACCAAGGCTTCCTCAGTGAGCATGGCCATCAGTATGATGTGTTACACTATACACGGTGTGACAGATAGACAGCTAGGAGAAAAGTGCTCCACGAAATGAGATGGTAAAATCTAAGTGCACACACGTCATGGCCTACCTATCTACCCTAATAACATTATGACCAATTCAAAGATTTGGAAAAGTACAGAATCAATGACAAAGAAAGGACACTAGATTTTTTTCTCATAATCTTTTGTTTATTCTTCGTATATTTTTTTAGACATGAAATAAAGAAAATAACACCTTTCCTTTACAAAACGCCTGTGTGTTGTGAAAAACGGGAGGAGGGAGATCAACAGACTGCAGAACGCTACAGACGCCATCACAGCAGAAGGAGTAGACAGACAGAATCAGAATCAGGGCAGAGAGAGATCGCTCACATAGTGCAAGGAACGCCAATTAGAACACTGGAGTGAATTTGGGGGGGGGGGGGGGGGGGGGGGGGTCTGTCCCAGCCAAGTGGGGGAATTGAACCCACAACCTTCTGGTCCCAAGACCCAGACACTAACCAACCATTCCAAATAGAGTTGACTCACTAGGAGGTGCTGGTAATGTAGTTACCAAGGGTAGGTTTGTTACATTACCCCCTTTTTTGGGAAGCGCTATAATACAGTAGTGGTATAAAACATGTAAAATTCATTCACATGCACATCTCAGTTCCACATCAGGAGGGCTAGATCTCAAATACTGTTTTAGGCTTTGGCATCCATTTTGAATTCAACCTGCTGTTTACATACAAACAGTGCCACTGAATTCCCAAGATGTACAGCAGTTACTGTCTCACCAAGTTGCACAGTACACTTCAATATGATGTTATTCATCTCATGCTAATGCACATTCATATAAACCCTGACAACCAAATACCAAGCAATTAGGTCATTTATCACTCTTCCAATCATGACTGAGTGTCTAAGTGCATTATATTAAACACTTCCTGTCCTGACTACAATATTCTGTATCTCCTGACTGTGTTGTGTCTCTATATACAGTACAGTAGACCTATAGGGTAATCAGGTCTGCATATAGTACTTTACCGCTGTTTAGTCTGAGACCACCCTACATCATATAAACCAAACGGTGCCTCTTGGAGTGTATTTAGAGAATATAGGCTGACTAGCCATTGAATATTTGATTTCATATTTGAGGCACTAAATCAAAGATGAGAGTCATCCCGTGTAGAGCACCTCAGAGGTGCAGGTTTGTGTGATGTTAACCACACTGAGTCTGGACAAACACAGATAGTTTTCTAAACAAATGTTAGATGATAAGCAGATCATTGAGGACAATCATTTCTAAGCACGGATATGTGACGTCGACATACAGCTGAAATTGTGATTTTATTTTCTCATTGCACACACATAAGCTAGAGTCTTATACCTAGACACAGATACAAAATGATGTGTCACACGCACGCACGCATGCACCCAACACCCGCATACACACACACACACACACACACACAGGTACGATCACACACACACACACACACGCACACACACACAGGTACGATCACACACACACACACACACGCACACACACACACGCACACACGCACACACACACACACACACACACACACACACACACACACACACACACACACACACACACACACACACACACACACACACAGGTACGATCACACACGCACACACACACACACACACACACACGCAAACATTAGGATGAAGATAACACTATGACTGATCAATCCTCCACACACACAGAAAAAAAGCAGAAAAATCTGAATAATAATAATACTGTCTTTGAGGAGATCATATGGACATGCTGCAATAAACGTCTTTATCTTTAAAGTGACATAGATAATTCTGTATTTATATATATATATATATATATATATATATAAGTTATGTAAAGGTGTTATACTGTGAGTGTTATCATCATAGGGTTGAAATAGTACTAATAAAAGTTAATCCAATCAAAATATTTTAGAGATCTATTCGAGGATCTGTGATGCGGAAAAATATGCACTTATTCAGTTGTGTTTACCATTTTCAGTTGTTCAAGTTAGTATTTTATAAGTTAGTGAAGATTAGTTTGTGTGTATACAGTATATTCAATAATCAGCATGTAGGCTTTGCACAGGTGAGAAATTAGATTAGCTTTTTTATATCATCAAGTATAATACAACAACCATTCTATACACTAAACACATTCAACCTTTGAGAGGAGACTTTTTAAACCTTTCACATGCAATATTTACAATGCTGAACCTCGTCAGCAGGGTCATAAGCGAGTGTTTATGTGTGTGTGTGTGTGTGTGTGTGTGTGTGTGTGTGTGTGTGTGTGTGTGTGCAGAAACAGCTAAACACTGCTTTTAGTATTGCCTAAATGGGTGTTACGGCTCCACACAACAGAGCTTGACGAGCGCTGCGATCGAGATTGAGATTGAGAGTGGGGCCAAATCTCTTCAGTGGTAGAATTCTACATAATCCTTGACCTTTTATCACTTACATCAGTTGAATGACAATATAGCAAAGAATTTAGGCACCTCAAACACTAAAGTATTCATGGTAAGATACTGTATTCACCATGATTCATATACTGTACTAATCATATCAACATCTATATCACTATCTTACCATATGGCTTTTAACTTTCATTTTATTCTCATATTCATTTTAGCATTAAAAAAACGTGTTAGAATTGTGGAAGTGTTTAGAAAGAGAAAGGCCATCGTTTGAAGTTGAAGACGGATGTACTCTCTATGTGTTGGTTAACTTAACACGGCTCCTATTTGTGCTTCTCTTAAAAATCCTAAATGCTTTTAGATGTAGTCCACTGAACTCAATGTACCATTCATGGTGTCTGTCACGGCGGTCAGTTAAAACACTGAGGTAGAGATATGTCTTTTGTCAAGCAAAATGTATCTGCACACCTCCTCCTGTAACACCTAGCGGCTACAGGAGTTTTAACCACCAGCGAAGTCTTATTGCACTGTAAATCTAGGCTAGAGCAACATAGCTTCAAGCAACTAAAGACAGATGGCTTCATGGCACAGTCCTGGAGATGGTGGTACACTGAGTTAATAGTTAGTGAAGTTCTCGCAGGACCTTTTAAGGGCAGTCAGAGAGACCAATGGCAATAGGATAGGCTATTAGAACACATCAACCCATGCCATGACATCATATCCAGTACTGTGGATGGATGCTAGTGGGTTAACCCTATTTGTGAAGTGTCTGTTTTAGGCTGGAGCAAATAACCAGAACTACATGTATACTGTACTGTGAGGTCACCATACTAGGCATCAGAGCCATGGAGCACATCTACAGTTGGCTCAAGGCCTCTAGTATGTAGCTCATAGACGACTGTAATGCATGTAGATGTGTGTAGGCAATGAATAGTCTGACATGGGTCTGTTCTATTATCTCAGGGAAGACTATACTTTCATACTGTACTTTTATAAGTCATCATGGGGTATAAAGGCTGACCCATAATCTATAAATGAGAAGTCAACAGGGCAGGACCAACAGTAAAACTACATCTATCGGCCAGATGAAACCATGCCATAATACTGTACTTCACTACCTGCTGCAAGCAAGAGAGGTAGGAAAAGAGGGAGTACAGAAGGAAGGAAGGAAGGACAGAAGGACAGAAGTAAAGAAGGACATAGAGGAGGGAGGATTCCTTTTTTAAATGTTAGGACTAAGCCAATGACATCACTCACCAGACCCCTCCTCGTCTCCCTCTCCCACTCTCATAGTTGTAGTAAGCACAATAACAATCAGCACTACATTTCCCAAGATTCACTGGGGATTGCTTAAAGTGCTGAGGTGTGTCCTTGGGGTCTTCAGGTGCTGGGGTGAGGTCAAGGATCAAAACAAGCTCTTTCTCTTGGATTAAACTGATTCTAGAGATCCACTGGGAATGTCAGTCAGAGTTGGCCAACACCTTATAACCAATACAGTCTCTCATGTAGTTGGGAGCGCAATCACATGAGACATCCATTTTAAACAAAAGTTAGACTTAGTTTAGCAGAAGGTATTGATGTTAGAGTTCAGCATTCAGGTGTTAGTGTTGCTGGGATAATGCCATGCTCCTTTGTATCAGGATGTTTCATCATTCAAGCATTCTAGATGTTTCAACAGGATGGCAGAGCACCAGCAGGAAAAATTACACATTCCCAGGTTTCAGGAAAATTTATAGAGAATGTCACAAGGAGATTGAAGGAATCCAGTCCAGTTTGATAGAAAGGTGATTTAAATTCATCCAGTTTGACGAGAACGTTATCTCATAGTCACATTTATAAGTCCTTGGGGGGGCTAAATCATGTCATTGGTTTCATCATATGAGATAAAAAATGTCCGTTGCAAATTTACGAGCTGTTCGTGCTTTCGTTTTGGTCTGTTTTTTCACATGCTGAGATTAGAGCAGGCATCATCAAAGGTTTTATCATTCCACAAATGGAGTAGGTGGTCATAGATGTAGTTGAATTAGATTGAGTCATGTTCACTTGCCATTCTATTGTTCCTATATCTATGTAAAAGGGTGTGGAACCATTCTGCACACCTCTGAACGTAAAAATATCTAAAGTAGCTAGATTTAACATTTTACTTGTAAACTCTGCAACTGATTTTGTTGGCAGACCGGCAGTCATGCTCTATTTTACACACTAAAAAAAGAGTATGCAGCATAGAAATTTAAAAAAGAAACAACAACAGCTAAAACGTCTGACAAAATGGAACTCGCTTGCTTATATTTCCTATCTTGTGAAAGGTATCTGTGAATTGAAAAAAGTACTTCAAAGATAATGTTAGTGTTAGGTACAGGTGAGTTAGCTATCATAACAACCTACAGCATGTTCGAGCATTAGAAGTGTTAAATCTAAGTCCCAGCCTCGATAGTAGCAGTGATTTCTTCCTTATTTGGTAAGGGGGTGTTCGATTGTCTGTCTACAGTGGTGGAGGAGGATAGGATAATGGATCTGTGGGGTTTCCCTTGGAGGAGTGCAGGGACTGTTCTCAGGTTGCGGTGGTGGCGGTGTTGTCCTCAGCTGGGGCGTCCATTTTGGCCTCAAGGGCTGGACTACTTGGAGCGGTCACCTCCACCTCAGGGGTTTTAGGAGGGGTTGACTTGGCGACAGGACTTTCGATCAGACCCACTGGGGCCAGAGCAGTGTTAGGTTTGGATTCAGGTGCTGGTGCTGGTGGTTCGGGTGTGCCATTGGTGGTCGGAGCAGGTTCAGGGCTCAGCATTGGGGTTGGGGTCGGAGTCTGGATTGGTGTCACAGGCTTTTGGGATTCCAGGGTTGGTGTCACAGGCTTGGAGGATTCTGGGGTTGGTGTCACCGGCTTGGGGAGTTCGGGGGCTGGTGTCACCAGCTTGGCAGGTTCGGGGGTTGATGGTTGGGGTGCAGTTGGTTTGGAGACAGGCGTCAGGGGTGGGGTTGGCTTAGGGGACACCGGGCTTGGAGACACAGCAATAGGTGTTTTGGCTGGTTCAGGTGTTTTCAATTCAGGTGTTTTCGGTTCAGGAGTTTTCAAATCAGGAGTTTTGGTTGGTTCAGGTGTTTTCAATCCAGGTATTTTTGGTTCAGGAGTTTTAAAATCAGGAGTTTTGGTTGGTTCAGGTGTTTTCAATTCAGGTATTTTCGGTTCAGGAGTTTTGGCTGGTTCAGGTGTTTTGGCAATGGGGCTTGGAGCCTGCTTGGAGACCGGGCTTGGGATTGGGCTGAGTTTGGTCTCAACGGGTTTGGTTATGGTCAACTTTGGTTCAGGAGCTGGTTCAGGGATTTTGTTGATCTTGGGAACCGGGCTAGGTTTGGTAACCGGGGGTGGGCTTGGCTTGGTTTCTGGGACGAAGGCAACACTCTCAGTCTCAGCCTCTGATTCTGGAATCTGGTCGGGGACGTCAGTGTCAGTGTCCAATGGGAGGCCAGTGGTGTTAAACTCCACCCCTGAGTCGCTGGTCTCCAGGTTACCACCTGCCACCTCCTTGGATGACACCTCCAGACCCTGCGGTCAACACACAGAGGTCAGAGGGTCGAGGTCAGGGTGAAGACAGGAGAGTAGGTGAGGATGAGCAAGGAGATTTTAACAACTATTTTGACAATATTCCCCTTCCGTTGTTATCATTAATTCCCTCAATTCGACAGAAATAACCACTGCGTCACTAATACTTACTTTAATGTCCACCTCAGTGCTCTGAGACTTCTCTGTGATGTCGATGGACTGGGCTATAGACTCCTCAAACTGAGTAATGTTCTTCACCACCTGGAAACCACACATACATGTTATGTCAAGTGCTGAGCATCATATAGGGAACAGGGTGCCATTTGAGACATCACCAGTGTCTCTGTCTCTGTCTGTGTGGTACCTGTCTGAAGGCATCTCCCTCGTCCTCCTTGCCTGCGTTTTGGGCAATCTTCTCGATGGCTCGGGCCTTGGCAGCCCTCTTCTTCTGCTTGACCAGGCAGGACAGCAGACACACCAACAGCAGGAGGACCAGGAAGCCCACCAGTGCTATGATTGCCACGTAGAGGGAAGGCAGCTTGTAGGCTGGAGGAGAGAGGGGAGGGGAAGGGAGAGTAGGGAGAAGGGAGAAAGAGGGGAGGGAGAGAATATAGATGGGGAGTGTGGCGAAGGGGAGAGAGGGGAGAGACAGAGGAGAAGAGGAGAAGAGAGAGATACACAGAGAAGAGAGCGAGATAAAGGGAGAGGAGATAGAGGTGGGAGAGAGGAGAGGGGGTGAGGAGGAGACAGGCGAGAGGCGAGAGGAGAAAGAGGTGAAGGGTTGGAAAGGAGTGATAATGTTAATAAATTATTCCCGTGTTTTATCAGTACATCATTGTCATTCCAACCCCTGACCCTCCCATCTCCTCACGCTCCACCGCCTGATAGACGTAAGACACCTGGTTGGTTTCCAGTTGCTCGATGACCCTGAACTGGCCAACTCCACTCATCCATCCCCCTCTCCATCTCCTTCATCCTCCCATCCCTCTCTCCTCCCTACTCCTCTGTTCTCCTCTCCTCCCTTCATCCCCCTCTCCTCACCCTCCACTTCCAGGTAGACGTTGGACACAGGAAACCCCAGTAAGTCTGTGACCTTGAACTGTCCGACGTCGCTGGCCTTGACCTGGTCCAGAATAACCACAGACGGATCCAGAGAGATCCGGCCCTCCAGATCCAGGTCCGCTGGCACCTATCATCAACCAAGAACCATGGCAGGTTCAAAAGTCCAATCACTTTACTTCAACAGTGTAAGATGATTTTTACTATTGGCAAATTAAAGTAAATCACTTGGATATAAATGTTTGGTAACACTTTACTTCAAGCCAACAGGTATAATGCATTATAAGACTTCTCATAAGCACATATAAGTGATAATGTATTATTACCACCCCACAGTGCGCTATAGGGAGTAGGATTAGGGTAGAATTTGAGTGATTTTAAGTACCGTTAACTGTCCCCCGTCCAGGATCTGTCTGGTTTTTAAGTCGTAGTCGGGCGTGTAGAACAGACGCACCATGGAGGCATTCAGAATCAGGTTGATCTTCAGGGTGCCAGCGTACGGCAGCTTCACAAAGTTCTGGTGTTCTGAGAGACAGAGGGAGAGAGACAGAGGGAGAGAGAGACAGACGGGTAGAGAGAGATAGAGAGAAGAGAAGAAGAGAGAGAGAGAGAGAGAGAAATAAGAGAGAGATAAAAGGAAGAGAGGGATGAAGAGATGGGAAGAGAAGAAGATCCAGAGGGAGGGGGGGAAAGCGAGAGGGGGCATTTAACAAAAACATTTTGGAACACAATACGCAAAATAGATAACTCACTTCAGAAAATGGTGAAACTGCCACGTCTGTTCGCAATACTACAACAACAAAGAAGTTACTGCAAACAACAAACACTGTTTTTCCCCCTCTGACATTATTGCACGCGCGATAGAAGAGCAGAATATCTACTGCAATTGTTTTACCAGGTTGTGGGGCGCTCCTCACCTCTGCTTCGCCAAACAAAACAAATACAATAAAAACAGCGGTGGGGCGGACAGTGGCACTGATCCCCTACTGCGGATTCCATCTTTAAACCCATTGATGACTAACATTACAGCGAACTTGCAGCAGGTTGGGAAACAATATAGAAAAGCCAAGGTAAAGGTTGGCCACAGAAGGTAGCGGGAGGATGAAAACAAATGTACCTTTGACATTTAGGCAGACCTTCCTCATGATCTTCATGTTAGTGTCTCTGACGGTGTAGCTTCCCTCATCGGCGCCTGTCACGGCGTTGAGGGTGATCCGGTGCTCGTTGACACTCAGGCGCCCCTGGTACCCGTCTCTGGAGAGCCCTCCTCGGTTCATCAGCACCAGGGGCGGCCTGGAGGGTTAATGGAGAACCATAATAGAACTTGCTATCACAACAGTCATGATATTGATCAGAATAACAGAATGATATAATGATGGTGTAACGATAATTATCATATTGATAATGTTATCGCGATAACCATGCTACTATCATGACAGCCACAATAGTATCACAATATCACGATTCCGTGAAATTATGGCAATAACCACTACATCGTGATAATCAATGTTGATCGGAGAGGGTAAATCCTCCTTTGAGGAAAGCAGAGAAGTTTACATTTTGACAGAGAAACAACTGTACCTGGAGGTCAGGTTGGCCTCCACAGCACTGGGCCTATACTCCAGGGTGATGGGAGCCTCCACCCCCGCCAGCTGGATGTGGTAGTTCTCCCCATACTTAATGTTCTGCTCGTTGGAACAGTCTAAACGACAGAGAAAGGGGTGGGAGAGGCAGGGACAGTTAGATACAGAGAGCAATGGGAAAGAGAGGGAGACAAGAGATCAGGAAACAGAGAGAGAGACAAAAGAATGAGCGAGAACCATGTGAGGAAAACAGAAGAGAACGACAGAGAGGAGAAGAACAAGAGAAAAGGAGGATAAAGATAGAAGAAAAACAGCAGGGATGGACGGATGGGAGGGATGAACGGGCGGATGGGAGGGATGAACGGACGGATGGGGTGGTTAAATAGCTGCATAATTACTGCCTGGTGTATGAAACACGCTGTTAACTACACACACACCTCCTCTCCACACACTGCTAACTCCATATGGTGCTGTCAAGGCTCCACACAGCTAGCCAGCTGCACACAGCTAGCCACACAGCTAGCCAGCTCCACACAGCTAGCCAGCTCCACACAGCTAGCCAGCTCCACACAGCTAGCCAGCGCCACACAGCTAGCCAGCTGCACACAGCTAGCCACACAGCTAGCCAGCTGCACACAGCTAGCCAGCTCCACACAGCTAGCCAGCGCCACACAGCTAGCCAGCTCCACACAGCTAGCCAGCTGCACACAGCTAGCCAGCTCCACAAAGCTAGCCAGCGCCACACAGCTAGCCAGCGCCACACAGCTAGCCAGCTCCACACAGCTAGCCAGCTGCACACAGCTAGCCAGCTCCACACAGCTAGCCAGCTCCACAAAGCTAGCCAGCTCCACACAGCTAGCCAGCGCCACACAGCTAGCCAGCGCCACACAGTTGCATCAACTGCATCAACTGATATAGCACTCTGATGCACGACTGCAAAGTCAATGACATGGCATAAAACCATTGGTTGTTGCGTGCAGTGCGACTGCAACATAGACAGCCTGGAACATCAATCCATGCAGAGCAAAGCTCAGTCTTCTCAGCATCACCGAGTCATCATTCCTCTCTGACTGTGTGTATCTGTGTCCCAAACGGCACACTATTCCCTATACCTTTTTATTTTTATTTAACTAGGCAAGTCATTTAAGAACAAATTCTTATTTACAATGACGGCCTACCCCGGCCGAACCCGGACGACGCTGAGCTGCCCTGTGGGACTCCCAATCACGTCCGGATGTGATGCAGCCTGGATTCGAACCAGGGACTGCAGTGACGACTCTTGCACTGAGATGCAGTGCCTTAGACCGCTACACTACTTGGGAGCTCCTATATGGGCCCTGGTCAAAAGTAGTGCACTGTATAGGGATTAGGGTGCCATTTGGGACGCAAACTGGGTCTTCCTCATCCCATTACAGTCAGATACTTAGTGCTGTTCAGAACATTGCTGCTGTGCTAGCCAATAGGGCTGTACTACACTAATACAGCAGTGCTCATGTGTAGCCGTAAAAGGCTTGGCCTGTTGACCGAAGTGACAGCATGATTAAATCATGAAATGAGCGGAAACAAGCTGTGTCTAGACTGAGACAGACAGATGGTTTGAAGTGCACACAGCCACAGTAGCAGGGCAGCATGTTTGAGAGAGAACACCAGTATCAATTAAGTCCTAATGATTTAGACTGAGCCAAGACGCCAAAACTCAATGTAAAAAGCACAGTATATCTGCATCCCAAATGGCACCTATTACCTATTTAGTACTTTTAACCAGGGCCCATGGGGATGCAGATTATGGTGTCTGACGATGAAGATCTTCCAACCGTCCAACCTTCCTCCCAGAGAGCAACTTTCCTATTTCCAACATTCCTCCCAGAGAGCAACTTTCCTATTTCCAACCTTCCTCCCAGAGAGCAACTTTCCTATTTCCAACATTCCTCCCAGAGAGCAACTTTCCTATTTCCAACCTTCCTCCCAGAGAGCAACTTTCCTATTTCCAACATTCCTCCCAGAGAGCAACTTTCCTATTTCCAACGTTCCTCCCAGAGAGCAACTTTCCTATTTCCAACCTTCCTCCCAGAGAGCAACTTTCCTATTTCCAACGTTCCTCCCAGAGAGCAACTTTCCTATTTCCAACGTTCCTCCCAGAGAGCAACTTTCCTATTTCCAACCTTCCTCCCAGAGAGCAACTTTCCTACTTCCAACCTTCCTCCCAGAGAGCAACTTTCCTACTTCCAACCTTCCTCCCAGAGAGCAACTATCCTACTTCCAACCTTCCTCCCAGAGAGCAACTTTCCTACTTCCAACCTTCCTCCCAGAGAGCAACTTTCCTATTTCCAACCTTCCTCCCAGAGAGCAACTTTCCTATTTCCAACCTTCCTCCCAGAGAGCAACTTTCCTATTTCCAACGTTCCTCCCAGAGAGCAACTTTCCTATTTCCAACGTTCCTCCCAGAGAGTAACTTTCCTATTTTCAACATTCCTCCCAGGGAGCAACTTTTCTATTTCCAACCTTCCTCCCAGAGAGCAACTTTCCTACTTCCAACCTTCCTCCCAGAGAGAAACCTTCCTACTTCCAACCTTCCTCCCAGAGAGCAACTTTCCTACTTCCAACCTTCCTCCCAGAGTGCAACTTTCCTATTTCCAACCTTCCTCCCAGAGAGCAACTTTCCTATTTCCAACCTTCCTCCCAGAGAGCAACTATCCTACTTCCAACCTTCCTCCCAGAGAGCAACTTTCCTACTTCCAACCTTCCTCCCAGAGAGCAACTTTCCTATTTCCAACCTTCCTCCCAGAGAGCAACTTTCCTATTTCCAACCTTCCTCCCAGAGAGCAACTTTCCTATTTCCAACGTTCCTCCCAGAGAGCAACTTTCCTATTTCCAACGTTCCTCCCAGAGAGTAACTTTCCTATTTTCAACATTCCTCCCAGGGAGCAACTTTCCTATTTCCAACCTTCCTCCCAGAGAGCAACTTTCCTACTTCCAACCTTCCTCCCAGAGAGAAACTTTCCTACTTCCAACCTTCCTCCCAGAGAGCAACTTTCCTACTTCCAACCTTCCTCCCAGAGAGCAACTTTCCTATTTCCAACCTTCCTCCCAGAGAGCAACTTTCCTATTTCCAACCTTCCTCCCAGAGAGCAACTTTCCTACTTCCAACCTTCCTCCCAGAGAGCAACTTTCCTATTTCCATTCTTCCTCCCAGAGAGCAACTTTCCTATTTCCATTCTTCCTCCCAGAGAGCAACTTTCCTATTTCCAACGTTCCTCCCAGAGAGCAACTTTCCTATTTCCAACCTTCCTCCCAGAGAGCAACTTTCCTATTTCCAACATTCCTCCCAGGGAGCAACTTTCCTATTTCCAACCTTCCTCCCAGAGAGCAACTTTCCTACTTCCAACCTTCCTCCCAGAGAGAAACTTTCCTACTTCCAACCTTCCTCCCAGAGAGAAACTTTCCTACTTCCAACCTTCCTCCCAGAGAGCAACTTTCCTACTTCCAACGTTCCTCCCAGAGAGCAACTTTCCTACTTCCAACACACAAACTCAGACCCCATACCTCTGACGATGAGTGTGATGCGTCGGAACTCTTCCGGATGTTCGTTGTTCTTCACCGAGTACGTCCCCTCATCCCCCTCGCCCACATTCGCTAGGATCAGGTGACTGAGCTGACTGTTGAGCTTGGCACGGTTACCGACCACGGACCCACCCCGCATCAGGACCACCTCAACCCCCGCCTTGGCATTACTGGGCTGAAACAAAACCTCTGCAGCCAGGGAGGGCAGCTGCAGATGGAAGTCCTCCCCAAAGAACATGGTCTGCTGGGAGTCTTCTTTACCTGGGAGGTGGTGGGAGGGTATGTTTAACATTTCCACAGAAATGCATCACAAAGCTTAGTACTATATCATAACTAATGATGCATTGATAACAGATGGCAGGGATGCTTACCTTTCAAAGGGGCCGTCAGAGCTATGGACAAAGAGAAAAGAGGTTGGTGTTATTTCATATTTATGCATAGAAATGTAATTCATCAAATATGTTTGATATATGACCGATAACTATACACACACACACACACTACTCTGGACACACTGCTCTGGACACACACACTGATCTGGACACACACACTGATCTGGACACACACACTACTCTGGACACACACATACTGCTCTGGACACACACATACTGCTATGGACACACATACTGCTCTGGACACACACACTACTCTGGACACACACACACCGATCTGGACACACACACACTGATCTGGACACACATACACTGATCTGGACACATCCACACTACTCTGGACACACACACACTGATCTGGATACACACACACTGATCTGGACACATCCACACTACTCTGGACACACACACACTACTCTGGACACACACATACTGATCTGGACACACACACACTGATCTGGACACACACACTACTCTGGACACATCCACACTACTCTGGACACACACACACTACTCTGGACACACACACTACTCTGGACACACACACTACTCTGGACACATCCACACTACTCTGGACACACACACTACTCTGGACACACACACACACTGATCTGGACACACACACACTACTCTGGACACACACATACTGATCTGGACACACACCACACTGATCTGGACACACACACTACTCTGGACACATCCACACTACTCTGGACACACACACACTGATCTGGACACACACACTACTCTGGACACATCCACACTACTCTGGACACACACACACTACTCTGGACACACATACACTACTCTGGACACACACACACTGATCTGGACACACACACTACTCTGGACACACACACACTACTCTGGACACACACACACTACTCTGGACACACACACACTACTCTGGACACATCCACAATACTCTGGACGCACACACACACTGATCGGGACACACACACTACTCTGGACACACACACACACTACTCTGGACACACACACTACTCTGGACACATCCACACTACTCTGGACACATCCACACTACTCTGGACACATCCACACTACTCTGGATACACACACACTACTCTGGACACATCCACACTACTCTGGATACACACACACTACTCTGGACACATCCACACTACTCTGGATACACACACTACTCTGGACACATCCACACTACTCTGGACACATCCACTCTACTTTGGACACATCCACACTACTCTGGATACACACACACTACTTTGGACACATCCACACTACTCTGGACACATCCACTCTACTTTGGACACATCCACACTACTCTGGACACATCCACTCTACTTTGGACACATCCACACTGCTCTGGACACGACGTACCTGAGCAGAGCAGCAAGCTCAGCACCACCACCACACTGACTGTCTTCATCTTCATCAGATCTCCTGGCTCTGGAAAGAAGGAGAGATGAAGGGAAGATTAGATAAAGGAAAGATAGAGTATAAATAAAAATGGTGTTTGATAAGTGGCACATTAGAATAGAATGCCTCTCTCTCTCTCTCTCTCTCTGTCACCTCTACATCCTCTTCTCCTCCCTCACTTGTTCTTTCTGTTTCTCCATCTGATTGTGTTTGGCTGGGTGAGGGTGAGGGTGAGGGAGGTGCTTCCTTAGCTAATTCATAGATAATGATAGAATGTTGTGGTGGTGACATCATCTCATGGTGACATCATCGCATGAAGTGGAGCCGAGAGGATGTCCTTTGGATCACTTAGCTTGTCTGACTTCACCAGAGGAGTGAATGCAGTGTGTGTGTGTGTTCCTCTGATATCTTTAAAAAAATACATCTTTCCCCCCTTCCATCATGAAAGCAATCCATCAAACCAGTAAATAGTTCCCATTTCAATTCAATAGTTGATTTACACTACCAAGCTGCAAGAAAGTGGGGCTTTAAGATTGAAATATAAATGAATTTATTGCAACAACAAAAACAACAACAACAATAACCTATTCTTTTTCATAATCCCTCCCCTTTAAAGGCACATTGGAGCTTGTTTGAGTTTTTAAACTAGGGGTGTATTCATTAGTGCTCACCGTAGCAAACCGTTGCAAAATGTTTTGCAACAGAAACGTTTTGCAAAGAAAAGGAGTGTTTCTTATTGGACAAGTTCAGGTTAGTCCTTCCCGTTTTGGCCTGTTTGGTTCCTGGATAATACATCCAAGGACGCCATAAGCTCCCACTGGATTCCAGACAGGGATTGGTATATTGATTAGGTGTCAGTGCACATGCCTGAATTAAAACAGCCTGGGAATAATGAATGGTAATTGGGACTGGGGGGGGGGGGATCTGGGTAATTGCTTGGCTGGGTTTCAAACAGAGATCCACCTTTTCCTTCCTCAGGACCTTGAGAAGAGGGAAGTGTGTGTGTGTATTTGTCTGTCTGTGTGTGTGTGTGTGTGTGTGTGTGTGTGTGTGTGTGTGTGTGTGTGTGTGTGTGTGTGTGTGTGTGTGTGTGTGTGTGTGTGTGTGTGTGTGTGTGTGTGTGTGTGTGTGTGTGTGTGTGTGTGTGTCTAAAAATGTGCTGAGTCTGGGAGAATACTGATCAATTGGAGCATTGAGAGGGTGATGATGATCTGAGCAGCCTCTGGGTGAGGTGAGACTACAGATGAGAGACATCAAGGGAAGAACTAGTCAGGACAGTTTGCTACAGCAGGAAAATAATCCAGCAGCAACATGAAATGTGAATTATTATGTGGATTATAATGAATAGACATTTTTGTAGGAGCTGATACATTTTTCTAGTGAAAATCAAGTCTGAAATTTCAAAGTGGAAACTACAAACTTCAGAATCCCTTTTAAACCACAAATACAGCACACATTTTAAATGTCCTGCATAGAAGGAAAGTTATCATGCAACAGGGTGATCAAATGAAGATCCTACATCTGTAGCGGCAGATTGAACGTGTTCCCCTGAGTGCAGGCCTGTAGCTGTATTTATTGATAGTCCTGCGTTCAGGATTGAAACGTTTTGCAGTGCTTTACAACACCTTTTGGACAGCTGCTCTTTCTACTCTGTAGGGCAGGCCATTGAGGTGCTGAGATTAAGCAGCAAAGCGTTCACCCTCCCAGCAAACATTCTGCAACAGGATGCTTAATCAGGAGTGTAAACACTGTAAGACACTGCGATCCTGCATGCTAGAGATGAAAGTAGATAGCAGGCCTGAACTGTTTTTAGTGTGTGTGTGTGTGTGTGTGTGTGCGTGCGTAAGTGCGTGCGTGTGTGTGAAAAAGAGAGAGAGAGAGAGAGAGAGAGAGAGAGAGAGACAGAGAGAGAGAGAGAGAATGTGTGTACAAAGCAGGAAGCATTAAGCCATCTGCAGAGACCTGATCTGTTGGCAGGAGCAGAAAACCTGCTGCTCTCATTTGTTAATGAGGACAATTAGCATGTGATAATGTCATAATTCCACAACTACCATCTCTCTCTGCTACGAGACACTCTTATCCAATCTTCTCCTCTCTCTGTTTCTCTCTCTCTCTTTTTCTCTCTCTCCCAGCCTCTTACACCCTGCACTGGGCAGAGAGCCTAGCCACTATCATAGCCTGAAAGCACAGTCATTTGATTACATCTGAAACAAAAGACAGGACACAGCGGAGCCCCAGAGGAGAGGGTCCCTCCGACAACACCAGCAACAAGCACACATCAGTTGTGACCCCTTGGTTCAGCCATGTTCTGTCTGTATAGGTTGATTCTGCCGGGACATGGCGTTGGGGACACCTTGGTTCAGCCATGTTCTGTCTGTATAGGTTGATTCTGCCGGGACATGGCGTTGGTGACACCTTGGTTCAGCCATGTTCTGTCTGTATAGGTTGATTCTGCCGGGACATGGTGTCGGGGACACCTTGGTTCAGCCATGTTCTGTCTGTATAGGTTGATTCTGCCGGGACATGGCTTCGGGGACACCTTGGTTCAGCCATGTTCTGTCTGTATAGGTTGATTCTGCCGGGACATGGCGTCGGGGACACCTTGGTTCAGCCATGTTCTGTCTCTATAGGTTGATTCTGCCGGGACATGGCGTCGGGGACACCTTGGTTCAGCCATGTTCTGTCTCTATAGGTTGATTCTGCCGGGACATGGCGTCGGGGACACCTTGGTTCAGCCATGTTCTGTCTCTATAGGTTGATTCTGCCGGGACATGGCGTCGGTGACACCTTGGTTCAGCCATGTTCTGTCTGTATAGGTTGATTCTGCCGGGACATGGCGTCGGGGACACCTTGGTTCAGCCATGTTCTGTCTGTAGAGGTTGATTCTGCCGGGACATGGCGTTGGGGACACCTTGGTTCAGCCATGTTCTGTCTGTAGAGGTTGATTCTGCCCGGGACATGGCGTTGGGAACACCTTGGTTCAGCCATGTTCTGTCTGTATAGGTTGATTCTGCCGGGACATGGCGTTGAGGACACCTTGGTTCAGCCATGTTCTGTCTGTAGAGGTTGATTCTGCCGGGACATGGCGTCGGGAACGCCTTGGTTCAGCCATGTTCTGTCTGTATAGGTTGATTCTGCCGGGACATGGCGTCGGGGACGCCTTGGTTCAGCCATGTTCTGTCTGTATAGGTTGATTCTGCCGGGACATGGCGTCGGGGACGCCTTGGTTCAGCCATGTTCTGTCTGTATAGGTTGATTCTGCCGGGACATGGCGTCGGGAACACCTTGGTTCAGCCATGTTCTGTCTGTATAGGTTGATTCTCCCGGGACATGACGTCGGGGACACCTTGGTTCAGCCATGTTCTGTCTGTATAGGTTGATTCTGCCGGGACATGGCGTTGGGAACACCTTGGTTCAGCCATGTTTTGTCTCTATAGGTTGATTCTGCCGGGACATGGCGTTGGGGACACCTTGCTGTGTTCTTATTACTGAACAATTACATGCTAATAAAAACATGTATTTTCTTAAAACTGCATTGTTGGTTAAGGGCTTGGAAGTAAACATTTCACTGTAAGGTCTGCACATGTTGTATTCAGCATTTCACTGTAAGGTCTGCACATGTTGTATTCAGCATTTCACTGTAAGGTCTACACATGTTGTATTCAGCATTTCACTGTAAGGTCTACACATGTTGTATTCAGCATTTCACTGTAAGGTCTGTTGTATTCAGCATTTCACTGTAAGGTCTGTTGTATTCAGCATTTCACTGTAAGGTCTGTTGTATTCAGCATTTCACTGTAAGGTCTACACATGTTGTATTCAGCATTTCACTGTAAGGTCTACACATGTTGTATTCAGCATTTCACTGTAAGGTCTGTTGTATTCAGCATTTCACTGTAAGGTCTGTTGTATTCAGCATTTCACTGTAAGGTCTGTTGTATTCAGCATTTCACTGTAAGGTCTACACATGTTGTATTCAGCATTTCACTGTAAGGTCTGTTGTATTCAGCATTTCACTGTAAGGTCTACACATGTTGTATTCAGCATTTCACTGTAAGGTCTACACATGTTGTATTCAGCATTTCACTGTAAGGTCTACACATGTTGTATTCAGCATTTCACTGTAAGGTCTGCACATGTTGTATTCAGCATTTCACTGTAAGGTCTGTTGTATTCAGCATTTCACTGTAAGGTCTACACATGTTGTATTCAGCATTTCACTGTAAGGTCTACACATGTTGTATTCAGCATTTCACTGTAAGGTCTACACATGTTGTATTCAGCATTTCACTGTAAGGTCTGTTGTATTCAGCATTTCACTGTAAGGTCTACACATGTTGTATTCAGCATTTCACTGTAAGGTCTACACATGTTGTATTCAGCATTTCACTGTAAGGTCTGTTGTATTCAGCATTTCACTGTAAGGTCTGTTGTATTCAGCATTTCACTGTAAGGTCTACACATGTTGTATTCAGCATTTCACTGTAAGGTCTACACATGTTGTATTCAGCATTTCACTGTAAGGTCTACACATGTTGTATTCAGCATTTCACTGTAAGGTCTGTTGTATTCAGCATTTCACTGTAAGGTCTGTTGTATTCAGCATTTCACTGTAAGGTCTACACATGTTGTATTCAGCATTTCACTGTAAGGTCTACACATGTTGTATTCAGCATTTCACTGTAAGGTCTACACATGTTGTATTCAGCATTTCACTGTAAGGTCTGTTGTATTCAGCATTTCACTGTAAGGTCTGTTGTATCCGGCACATGTGACAAATAAAGTTGGATGTGATGTGATGTTATAATGTGTGAACACAGGGGTGTGCAACATGTTCATAAGGGGAATGTATCTGTGGTTGTTTTTAGAGGACCTGTGAAGCAGATAATCCAAGATCTTCTACTCCATTTAAGGAGGAAAAAATAGTTTTTCGAATCGTTTGGGGCCAGAAACCTTACAAAAAAACAAAACGAATCACGTGAAAGGAACATGTGATAAAACACATGGTTATGGACACACGTATAAACGAATCACGTGAAAGGAACATGTGATAAAACACATGGTTATGGACACACGTATAAACGAATCACGTGAAAGGAACATGTGATAAAACACATGGTTATGGACACACGTATAAACGAATCACGTGAAAGGAACATGTGATAAAACACATGGTTATGGACACACGTATAAACGAATCACGTGAAAGGGGTCACATGTAAAATAAAAACATTCACATGAGTCAAACATGTCGTTTTCAAACACCTGTGACATTTCACATACATTTTTTACATTTGAACAAATCAAAACGCAGACCGGCGAGTCAGACGTGGTTTTAGGACAAATTTGACATGTTTTTTTGTAAAGGAAACAACACCCTGGTGCTCGGCTCATTGGGTTTACAGTGACACACACACACACACACACACACACACACACACACACACGCCTCCTCTCCTTTGGGCTTTTAACCATGGGCTGCCGGACTGGGCCATCTGCTACCCTTCACTCCCTCCCTCCCTCTTTTCCTCCCTTCCTCTTTCTGTATCTCTCTCTCTTTCTGTCACCTATTCACCTAGACTGCTCTAACTGTCACTCGCTCTTCCTTCCTCAGTCCCTCTCTATCAGTCCCTCTCTATCTGTCACTCTCTCTTCCTTCCTCAGTCCCTCTCTATCAGTCCCGCTCTATCTGTCACTCTCTCTTCCTTCCTCAGTACCTCTCTATCAGTCCCTCTCTATCTGTCACTCTCTATCAGTCCCTCTCTATCAGTCCCTCTCTATCTGTCACTCTCTCTTCCTTCCTCAGTCCCTCTCTATCAGTCCCTCTCTATCAGTCCCTCTCTATCAGTCCCTCTCTATCTGTCACTCTCTCTTCCTTCCTCAGTCCCTCTCTATCAGTCCCTCTCTATCAGTCCCTCTCTATCTATCACTCTCTCTTCCTTCCTCAGTACCTCTCTATCAGTCCCTCTCTATCTGTCACTCTCTATCAGTCCCTCTCTATCTGTCACTCTCTATCAGTCCCTCTCTATCAGTCCCTCTCTATCAGTCCCTCTCTATCTGTCACTCTCTCTTCCTTCCTCAGTCCCTCTCTATCAGTCCCTCTCTATCAGTCCCTCTCTATCAGTCCCTCTCTATCTGTCACTCTCTCTTCCTTCCTCAGTCCCTCTCTATCAGTCCCTCTCTATCTGTCACTCTCTCTTCCTTCCTCAGTACCTCTCTATCAGTCCCTCTCTATCTGTCACTCTCTATCAGTCCCTCTCTATCAGTCCCTCTCTATCTGTCACTCTCTCTTCCTTCCTCAGTCCCTCTCTATCAGTCCCTCTCTATCAGTCCCTCTCTATCAGTCCCTCTCTATCTGTCACTCTCTCTTCCTTCCTCAGTCCCTCTCTATCAGTCCCTCTCTATCAGTCCCTCTCTATCAGTCCCTCTCTATCAGTCCCTCTCTATCTGTCACTCTCTCTTCCTTCCTCAGTCCCTCTCTATCAGTCCCTCTCTATCGGTCCCTCTCTATCTGTCACTCTCTCTTCCTTCCTCAGTCCCTCTCTATCAGTCCCTCTCTATCTGTCACTCTCTCTTCCTTCCTCAGTACCTCTCTATCAGTCCCTCTCTATCTGTCCCTCTCTATCAGTCCCTCTCTATCTGTCACTCTCTCTTCCTTCCTCAGTCCCTCTCTATCAGTCCCTCTCTATCAGTCCCTCTCTATCAGTCCCTCTCTATCTGTCACTCTCTCTTCCTTCCTCAGTACCTCTCTATCGGTCCCTCTCTATCTGTCACTCTCTATCAGTCCCTCTCTATCAGTCCCTCTCTATCAGTCCCTCTCTATCAGTCCCTCTCTATCTCTCATGTATTTCACTCTCTTTTTACTGCCACCCTCTCTTTATTTTATTTTCCTGCCTCTGTTTCTTCCCACATCTCTTATCCTCTTTCCTTCCCTGCATCATCTTCTCATCTCTCTTCCAATTTGTCCCTTTCTCTCTTTTTTTTCTGTCTGACTCAGCTGTTACTTTCTCTCCTCTCCTGCTTCCTGTCCTTCTATCTTTTCTCATCCTATTTCCTGTTCTGCCTCATGCCACTCTCTCTATCCCTCACTCCTCTCTGCCTTCTCTCTTTATTTCCCATTCCATTTCTGCTATGCCTCCTCTGTCCCTCCCTCTCTTTCTCTTCCTCTCTCTCTCTTTCTCCTCTCATGCCCCCTTTCACCCTCTCCTCCTCCTTATCTTATATAATCTCAGCTCCAGCAGCATCCCACTCTGAACTCAAAGACTGCGTCTGTCTTCATCTGAGATGTGGGATTTGTTCCAAATGGCACCCTATTCACTTAGTAGTCCACTACTTTTGACCAGGGTCCATACGGCTCGGAATAAAAGTAGGGCACTATATAGGGAATAGGGTGCCATTTGGGACGCAAACTCTGAGTCTCTGGTCACTGAGAAGGGAGCGAGGAGGAGGTACAGACTGGCCTTTGTTGAGCTCCTTTAAAGAGGCGGAAAAGCCTTCAATGACTGCAGATGCATGAACCCCACAAAGATGTCTCTGTCTGTCCTTCATTCCTTCACCTTCACGTAGTTTCCTTCATTCTCCTTGGCTTACATAACCCCAGCGGTCGGTGCATCTATCCCCTAATACTTCTGTCGCTGTAGTGAAGGCAAAGTATCCAGTCAGGCTGCAAGGAAATGCACAACCCAAACACACACACACACATTAGATACAATACAAGACACACACACACACACACACACACACAGACATGCACACACATGTGCACACACACTTGTCCATAAATCCGTAGGCACAAACACACATGACCAATATTCGCTTCCTCTCTCCCTCTTTCCCTCATCAGAAAATACATTCTTATATCATGAAGTGTCAGAAAAGCAAAAGGTATCACTGCGCCAACAGAACAGTACACAGGCTGAATGTTTACTTTAGGTGGTTTACTGGAGGTCATGGGTTTCTGGTTAGTTAAAATGACAACGGGTGCATCTCAATAGTCTTAAGAGGCTTCCTCTCCTTGTCTCCTTTCCTTCATCTGCTCTGATGAGTGTAAAACTACTTGATAGGTGAAAGCAGATTCCCAACAATACACATCAACCATATGGCTTTTATCCATCCTGTGGCAAGGAGACGGATAAAAGAAAGGAGACAAGGGGAAGAAGCCACTTTAGACTGTTGAGATGCAGCCCTGGGCTGCCTGCCTGGAAGTGTGGTGTAAATCAAAAGGGATGATGGATGAGGTCTCATATCACACAGACATAGACTGACACTTCCTTTATCCACCGCCTTCCCTTCTTTAAGTACTCGAAAAAAATATTATCTCTATCTCTCTCTATGTCTAGGTCCATGTCTCTATCTCACTGTATTTCTCTTTCTCCCCCTCTCTCTGTGTATTTCTCTCTGTCTTTCTCTCTCTCTCTCTCTGTATTTCTCTATCTCTCAGCCCCCCTCTCAGTCTCTCTCTCCGTCAGTCTCTCTCTCTCTGTATTTCTCTATCTCTCAGCCCCCCTCTCAGTCTCTCTCTCCATCAGTCTCTCTCTCTCTCTCTCTCTGTATTTCTCTATCTCTCAGCCCCCCTCTCAGTCTCTCTCTCCGTCAGTCTCTCTCTCTCTCTGTATTTCTCTATCTCTCAGCCCCCCTCTCAGTCTCTCTCTCTGTCAGTCTCTCTCTCTCTCTGTATTTCTCTATCTCTCAGCCCCCCTCTCAGTCTCTCTCTCCGTCAGTCTCTCTCTCTCTCTCTCTCTCATATATGAAAGGAGTGGACAGGTTTCCACCATATTGCATTCACCTGTCAGATCTTGTCAGATCAGAGGTCATGAGGGGGAGGAGAGCTCCAGTAAACGTCCTTATCCTCAACTCATCATTGTCTTTCAAGTGAGGACATATAAAGACAACTCACAGATGAGATGTAGCTTCATCATTTCCTAATGGTGACAGTTGAAAATAGGCCATTACAGGCGCTAGTAATAAATCAATCATCCTCACTTCCACTTTACAGTCTTCCAATAAAAATATATATGTGACAAATTAGAGACAGAGAGGAAAAACAAATAGGTGTGTAAGGTGTTTCTATCTTAACCAGAACATATTAAAATAATGCCCTCCCAACATAAACAAGACATGGTTATATTCCCATATCTTTGATTAAAGTGTCTTATGTACAAGACAAACAAGTGTTCATAAAATCCCAACAGATGAACCTCAGAGCATACAAAGGCTTGAATAGCAGTGACATTCAGGCCAAGGCCATCCCTGACCAGCAGCACACACCGTACTGTACTATACTGCCATGTAGCTGAACTGTTGGCAAATGTAACATGCAGGCAGCGCAGACTCAGGCCACCATATGTCATCAACATGTAAGCGGCGGGGGCGACACCGTACAGCACCGGAGAGAGCAGCGCGCCGGTACATGCTGCAGGAGCACATCGTTCAATTTAGAATGGATGGATGCTTATAAAGGATTCAGTATAGGCTAAACCATTTTATAAAAATAAAAAAATTGTCCTACAAATTAAGATATACTGATTAGAGACAGGATCCGTAGGCTACTCATTTGCATTGATTAGATGTGGATTATGCATTAATAATCTTACAGGACCAAACTGAGTCATACAATTAATCTCTACATGCATGAACAGGTGCTGCGAATTAAGGCGACGTATTGCATTCCATGATGGGAATATTCAGGGATATTTCAAATAACATATCCTACTGCATATCCCTGTCAGGCTACGTTGTTTCAGAGATGTTTTCTTATCATAGGCTATGGCTCAAATTCTGAAGCAATGTCTTACATTAGGCTATAGGCCTAATCTAAATGGTCATAAATAGAGATAGGCATTGGACCGGCACTAGCCTATCCAACCTGTGTAGCCTAATGATTTCCTCCTTGTGTGGCAGTCTGTAGAGCAGACTGTGAAATTAGCATGGTAATGCCTTATTGAATGCGTGTCCCATCATACCACCATCCCGATGAAGCGCGTAGTCTGTTTAATCGTTCCTCCCAATAAACGTGAAAACCTAATCACAATTGTCTCACCTTTTATCTTCTCCGGAACAAGCACGCCCTGTTTCCATCAAATAAAGCCCTTATCGGATAATAATCGGCTAATAACCTAACATCTCAATATGCAGGAAAGCCAACAGACACCCTCACCAGCATCTCACCAAAAACTGCAGAATTTAACCCGTCACGCACCAGGCGGCGAATTTATTTGAAGAATCTCATCACATTCACCACACATGTAAGAAATAATTATCCCCTCAGCTCACTCACCTTTAAATTCACACTATCTCCTCCGTATTGACAGAGTAGGCAACGTTATAACGGGATTGTAGGAGGAGAAATATGTAGCCTAGCCTATTGATGCATGTATTTCTCTCCCTTCTTGGCGTCACCCTCCCTCTCAACCTCGCCCCCCAAGAGCAGCACTTGACAACTGGGGCTGAACATTTGAAGATGCTCAGAATATGTCGGCTTTTGCTCTCGGTCGGAGCCGCTCGACTATTGTCGGTAAACACCGGATTCGATTGCCCCAAGCAAGGCAATGATTGCTGGTTGTTTGTCTTTTTAACTGAAGGAATTTATCTTCCTTGTAACAAAACGTTATAATAGCTGCATTGTGTATAGGCCACTCAGCTGAGAGGTAGAAGTGAAGGCTGTGTCGAGGGATTTAGTTCAACCTCAATCGAGTATATCTATTATGTATTAAAACATCCCTAAGCCCAGACGATGTCTAAATGAACACAGTAAACATTCGTCCATTGACCGCCATTAATTGGCCTAAAAACACTTAATGAAATGGCAGGTAGCCAAAATATAAAACATCTAAACATATGGCATAAGAAATTCCCACCCCCCCAAAAATACAAACACAATTGAACAAATCACTCTGAGGTTCAGTACAAAAGGTTTATTGGTCGGTAAATAAAGACACATTTAACTCCTAGACATACAAAGATGTAGAAGGACGAGCAGCATTAAAACAATCAGTCCTTTCTTTAAGACATGTCCCTTCAGCAATCACAGCTAGTGAAGACATATCTGGTATATTCAACATTATCCTCCTAAAATAGGCACTATATATATATATATATATATATATATATTTGTTATCTTTATACAAAGGCGAGAGGGTGGCTATTAATCAGTATAGATAAAGGATCAGGAGAGGGAGGGAAGAGACAGGAAAAGAGGAAGAGACATAAAATAAATGACTGGGATAGGCAGTAAATGATCTTATCTATTACTCTGTCTCTTCTCTCTATGTTAACAGATATATCTCTTTTTTATGAACACAAATCTATTCAGCGCATTTCTCTGCATGTATTTTCTCTCTACCCTCATAAACATAGGAATACATTTCCATGTCTTGGGTTTGTTTGTCTTCTTATCTGAGTGAATACATTCTCAACTATCTAGTCTAGTTGGTCAGGTGGATGTCTCCTCTCACCAGCCTTTTACGTCTGCGTCCCAAATAGCACTCTATTCCCTATATAGTGCAGGGCTCTTGTCAAAAGTAAGCAATAGGGTTCCATTTGGGATGCTGCCACTGTCTCTTGTACAGCCGAATCCTCATTCTCCCCTCTTACCACTCCTCTGTGGCCTGGACCTGCTACTGCTCTCTATACAGGTGGAGGTGGGTGCTGCATGCTATGCCATCATGCCATCACACACACACACACACACACACACGTGGGTGTCATCTGTCTGTGGTCTTCTCTGGAACTGTAATGCCTTCTCCCTGGCCCTGTAGACAGGGTCATATTCACCTAACGGTAGAAAACAGACTAAAACAGGGAGGGATTACCTGAACTTGTCCAATAAGAAACACTAGTGTTTGTTTTCTGTTGCATAATATTTTGCTACAGTATGCACTAATGAATACCACCCAGGTGAGTTTGGTCTTTCTGTTACATTCTCTTCCTGCCCCTGGCCTGGCCTTTGGCTCCTGGCTGGGCCCTGGGTTTGGGGGCTGAGAGGACATGGGTTACCAGGTCCACTCTCTGCTGTAATATACCAGTTAGCAGGAACTCAGCGCTGAGGACGGGGAGAGAAGCAGAGAGAGCAGGAGCACAGAGAGACCAGTCCTCCCCACACGATATCACTAGGGTCTGGGCCTTCTGAGTGGAGGGCATCGTGGAGAGGAAGCGAGCTCCGCTACAGACGATGATGTCCTTCATCTGGGCTGGCTCTGGCAACACTGACCTGGTCACATGGACCTCATAACCCTGAGAGGAGAGGGCATGCTCTTATTTTGAGTTTCATTTTCCCCTTTAAATTTACAAATCAGTGCGTTCACTAAGGCTAAGAAGCCAGTTTTATAAACAGGAAGTAAAAAGGAAAGAATAAGATAATAGATAAAAGCCTGCTTGCTGCTCAGTCAGAACTGAGTTAATGGAAGAGCTGCCCATTAAACACAACCACAACATTAACAGTGAATGTAGCTTGCCTGTTTTTATTTTTTAATACATTTGCAAAAATGTCTAAAAACCTGTTTTGTCATTATGGGGTATTGTGTATAGACTGAAATGATAATAATAATAACATACCAAAATGAGGAATAGGTCACGGACTGAATACTTTCGGAATGCACTGTATGTATATATCTACCTCTTACCTCGTACCCCTGCACATCAACTGGTACTGGTAGTCCTTGTACAGCCAAGTTATTATTACTCATTATGTATATATCTACCTCTTACCTCGTACCCCTGCACATCAACTGGTACTGGTAGTCCTTGTACAGCCAAGTTATTATTACTCATTATGTATATATCTACCTCTTACCTCGTACCCCTGCACATCAACTGGTACTGGTAGTCCTTGTACAGCCAAGTTATTATTACTCATTATATATCTATTATTACTTTTATTGTTTCATGTTTAACTATTTTCTTTCTCTCTGCTTTGTTGGGAAGGGCCCGTAAGTAAGCATTTCAGTAGACCACACCTGTTGTTTAGGAAGCATGTGACAAATAACATTTGATTATACAGAAACCCATATTTTCAGGACATGGCTTTAGTGTGTCTTGTGTTTTCAATGGTGTGTAGTCGTAGATAAAAAGAGGCCATTGGGGAGTGTGGATTGTTCACACAGTGACAAACCCATCTAAATGATTCAGGAGAATGTATGTATGCAGAACAATTCCTGGGTTCCTGTGAGTCATTATTTGCCTAGCGCCTGCACTCTCTTAGGGGGGTGTGTGCGCATGTGTGTGTTGCCTATTTGAATAAACATGGATGGGCGATACAAAGATACAATCACAGCACGCACGCACGCACGCACGCACGCACGCACGCACGCACGCACGCACGCACGCACGCACGCACGCACGCACGCACGCACGCACGCACACACACACACACACACACACACACACAAAGGGATGAATTGGACAGATGGATGGAGGAGAGGAGGAGAGTGTGTGTGTACCTGTAGTAGAGGTTGGGTGCTGGCGGTCCTCAGTGATTCCTCCAGACAGAAGCTGAACTTGTTCTCCTGCTCTCTGTCCTTCACCAGGTACCTGTCAGTAGGTAGGAAACGACCCACCTTACCACACTGGGGGGGGGGGGGGGGGAGAAAGAGAGAGAGTGCAGAGAGAGAGGGGAAGGGTTTGAGGTTAAAACGAGGCTAGGACTCCAACCATGATCAGATAGTCATTATACTAAGAGAAAAATGTCTCAGAAGTTCTTGTACAAAATTGTCCCCAATTGTACAAAAGCACTTCCAGAAAGAACTCCAACCACCCCATGACACATAACAGTGATGTGCATTCTATTTTTACAATCTTCAGGTCATCCATCTTCACTTCCTGGTGGGGGGGTGGGGACTAACCTTATCCAGCCAATCGGTGGTGATGACGGGCACGCCGCGGGCCACAGCACACAGGAACTTGACGGTGCGTCGGACCCTGTCAGTCACCAAGTGGGTCATGTCAGCCACGCCCTTCGCCAGGCTGCCCCCCAGATGAGACACCACCTTCCCCCCCTCCTCATCCACCACTCCTGTAAACAACACCTGAGAGGAGGGGGGGTCAAAGAGAGAAGGACAGAAGGAGGGAGAGAGGGATGAGAGTAAGAGGCAGAGGAAGGGAGGGCTTTCAAAACCCACATACACAACTGTGCATCAGAGATTTAATGCTCTAACACAGACACTAAACACACACACAGACACTAAACACACACACAGACACTAAACACAAACACTAAACACACACACAGACACTAAACACACACACAGACACTAAACACACACACAGACACTAAACACACACACAGACATGTCCATTAGCTTACCTTGTAGGACTGCGTGGCTGCCCTAGCTGGGCCCAATGTCCCAGGGGAGGAGAGAGAGGACAGGGGAGAGGCAGAGGAGGAGCGAGGGGTCTTAGCCAGTGGTGATGATTCCACAGGGGCCCTACGCTTACCTCTGCCCTTACCTGTAGGGGTCTGGGGCACGTGCAGCAGAGAGGGGTAGTGGGTGGAAGAAGAGAGAGGAGGAAGAGAGTGAGCAGGAGGAGAGAAGAAAGAGAGGGGGAAAAGAGGAAGAAAGAGAGAGAGAGTATCATTAGTCAGCAATACAGGGTGTATACAAACTGACAGTTATGCACATTGAACCACTTAATTCATTACTAGGGCTGTTATGCAAAGATGTCAGTGTACTCCTAATGGACCGAGAGATGTCAGTGTACTCCTAATGGACCGAGAGATGTCAGGGTACTCCCATGGCTGAGGGAGAGAGAGATGTCAGTGTACTCCCATGGCTGAGGGAGAGAGAGATGTCAGTGTACTCCCATGGCTGAGGGAGAGAGATATGTCAGTGTACTCCCATGGCTGAGGGAGAGAGAGATGTCAGTGTACTCCCATGGCTGAGGGAGAGAGAGATGTCAGGGTACTCCCATGGCTGAGGGAGAGAGAGATGTCAGTGTACTCCCATGGCTGAGGGAGAGAGAGATGTCAGTGTACTCCCATGGCTGAGGGAGAGAGAGATGTCAGTGTACTCCCATGGCTGAGGGAGAGAGAGATGTCAGTGTACTCCCATGGCTGAGGGAGAGAGAGATGTCAGTGTACTCCCATGGCTGAGGGAGAGAGAGCGAGAGAAAGAGAGATAGATGCCTTGGGAGTCACTGAATGACGTTAATTGAAATCCATTACTCTAGTGGGAAAAGACTGAGTCAGTGTACGAAGAGAGTGGAGCTGGGTGTGGACAGAAATTGAGTGCATAGCTTTTCAAAGGCTTGTCTATTAGAAGGGAGCAGATGGAGAGAGAGAGAACATTACCACAGAATTAGAGTCCAAAACAGCGTCCTCTTTTTTCTTTATCTGAACCGTCGACTGCCTGCCTTGGACTTTCCTCTGCACAGTACCAGCCTCTTCCATCTTCTCACTCTGTCCCTCCATACTCTTCTCCTCCTCTGCTATCTTCTTCACCTGGGCAGTGGAGGCTCTTCCCCTCTTTGCTGGAGTGGATGCAGGATTCTCCTCTTTCTCTCCTTCCTCCTCTGCTGCCCTGCATCTCCCTCCCCTCTGAACCTTAGCTTTCCCCCGGGGAACCTTGAACCCACTGCTCTCCTCCTCCTCTTCCAGCCCCCTCTTCCTCCCTTTCCCTCTCCCACCTGTTTTAGACTCCATTCCCTCTTCACTTGGAGTGTCCCCTCCTACTGTTGTAGTGGTGGATTCAGGTGTGTTGTCTTTCTGTCCGCCTCGGCCCCGGCCTCTTCCATTCCCTCTAGGAGCGGGGGAGTCCTCTGTTACCTGGGCTGGAGTGGTTTCTTCATCTGCTACTACAGGGTCTGGTTCATTGGTTTTGGCTGTTTTCTTCTGCCCTCTAGTGGTACCACCAGCCTCCTGAGAATCAGCCTTCTCATTCATCTCAGGGTGTGGACCATAATCCTCTACTTTCTGGCTTCTCCTGCCTCTGGCTGTGGGCTTGGGGGCTGGAGGCTGCTCACTCTGCCTGTTACTGGGGGAGAGAGACTCTGTCCCAGTTTTCCTCCTTCTCCCTCCTCCCCTCCCTTTGCTCTGAGAGCTCACGCTAGCCACGATACAGGTGGAGACCTCTGAGTTGGTGGAGCTGTGGGAGTTGGTGGAGCTGGAGCGAGAGCGGGTTCTCCTGGCAACAAACTGTTCGCTGGAGAGAATGTCCTGCACTGTGACCTCCACAGCAGCAGGGGGAGCCACAACCGTCCCGACCAACGTCCTTCTCCTGGTGCTGTTGCGGGTGGGGTTGTCTGGACCAGGGGCTGGCTCTGTGGTGCTGGTGGTCTTCCTCCCCCCTCTCCCTCTGCTCCCCTGAGTGCCTATGCTGGATCTCTCAGAGCTGACAGAGTTGGAAGAGTTGGAGCGAGACCTAGTTATACTAGCTGGGACTGGTTCTGGTTGGCTGGACAGAATATCAAGTTCAGGCTGTGGTTCCGTTGTGGGTGGAACCGTGACGGTTCTCCTGGAGGTTGCTCTGCGACCTCTCGTGGATGTTTTTGGCTCATTTTCGTCATCTTTCTTTGCTTGTTTTTCTCCTTGTTCCTTCGCTTGTCGTTCTTTTATCTCCTTTTCTTTCTCCTCGGCTTCCCTCTTTTCTCTTTCCTTCTTCTCCCTCTCCAGTTTTTCTTTCAGGTTTCTTTCCTTCATTTGCCTGTCTAATCGCTCCTTCTCTTCCTTGTTCTTCTTCAGTCGTTCTCGCTCCTGTTTTTTCTTCTCTTCTCTTTCCATTTTCTCTTTCTCCAATATCTCTTTACGCTCTTTCGCCAATCTTTCCTTTTCGGCTTGTTCTCCCTCTATTCTCTCTTTCTCCACCCTCTCTCTCTCCAATCGCTCTAGCACTTCCCTTTCCCTGCTTTCTCGCTCCAATTTTTCTTGCTTCTCTTTTTCCTCCCTCTCCAGTCTTTTCCTATCTTCTCTTTCTTTCCTCTCCCTCTCTATTCTTTCTTTTTCTTTCTCTAATCTCTCCTTTTCTCTTTTTGCCCTCTCGCACTCCAGTCCTTCTTGCTCTTCTCGTTCCTTCCTTTCCCTCTCAAGCCGCTCTCTTTCCTCCTGTTTCCTTTTCTCTCTCTCCATCCTTTCTGTTTCTTCTCTTTCCACTCTCTCCCTCTCTAATCTCTCATCTTGTTCTTTAAGTTCCTGTTCCATCCTCTCTCTTTCCTGTTGTTCCTTCATAACCCTTCCTGATTCCACTTTTTCCTTCTGCAACTGTTTCTTCTCAGCCTGTTCTCCTCTTTCCTTCTCTATTCTCTCTTCCTCCTCAGGCAACACCTTCCCTCTCCTCCCTCCGCCTCTCGCGGTGTTCACAGCCTTCCCCTTCATCTGCGTTTTCAGAGGCTCAGAGCTCTCCTCATCTCCTCCTCTAGCTCCTCTTCTACCTCTACTGCTGACACCGCTTGTCCCAGCCTCCGACTCTTTCCCTCGCCTTCTCTGAGCCCGTCCTTTAGCTTTGGTGTCTTCCTCCTTCTCTTCCTCAGTGTCACAAGTACCCATAGGCTGAGTTTCAGCGGTGGAGATGTGGGAGCTGGTGAGGAACTCACTAGGTTGTGTCTCCTCCTCTTCTACTCTCCCTCTCCGGGAACTTCCCCTCCTTCTGGGTGATGGAGGGTTGAGTTCTTCCTCCTCATCACCATCATCATCCTCAGCAGCAGTAAACATGGGCTGGGTTTCAGCAGTGGAGAGGTAGGAGCCAACAGTCTGTGTCTCTTCCTCGTCTACTGTCTGTTTCTGGGGCCGTCTTCTTCTGGGCGAATCTGGTTTTGCTTCTTCCTCATCATCACTCTCCTGGAGCATGTCCAGAGTTTGAGCCGTGGAGAGGTATTGGTTGGTCAGCACCTCACCAGACTGGGTCTCATGCTCCTCTTCCTCTCTCTCCCTCGCTCCTCCAGATCTCCCTCTTACTGGGGTCAGGGGCTTGGCCCCAACCAAATCTTCCTCCTCCTCACTGTCCTCTTCCTCATAGGCAGACATGGGCAGGGTTTCAGTCGTAGCAACATTAGACGGGGTGGGGAATTCCAAGGGCTGTTTCTCCTCTTCATCTACCTCCTCTGTGTCACTGCGAGGCTGGGCAGCATAAGCCTGTGTTGCCTCCAGGACAAAGTTCACCTGCCTGTTCCTCCCGAACACCGCAGACCTCTGGCCCAGGCCAGGCTCCTCGCTCCCCCCTCCAGATCCATAGGTCTGGGTGGCCTCCAGGTCAGAATCCCCACCTGGGAAGCTGAATGCCTGGGTGCTCTCTGAGGCCTGGTCCCTGGTCTGGAGGTGGCTGCTGTCTGACAGACCCAGCTGGAAGGAGCCTCGGCTGGGCTGCTCCTCCCGGTCCTCCCCCAAGGAAGGCTCCAGACTGTAGGGCTGCGTGGCATCCAGGGTGGGTTCCAATGGAAAGTTGCTCTGATGGTCCTGGTTCTGGGCCTCCAACACATATGACTGGGTCTCGGCCACCACAAAGTCATCGTCCTCCTGGCTGTCTGATGCAGAGCAGGACAATGCTGCTGTAGGCCTCAGCACAGGAGGGAGAGCTGGGTCTGAGGAGGAAAGATAGAGAGACAGGTTCCAAATGAACACGGCAGATTCACAGTTTCCCCTGGAAATGTATACTCTCTTGTCAAAGTCCATGTCTGTGTCCCAAATGGCACCCTATTCCCTATATTTTTTTTATTTCACCTTTATTTGACCAGGTAGGCCAGTTGAGAACAAGTTCTCATTTTCAACTGCGACCTGGCCAAGATAAAGCAAAGCAGTGCGACAAAAACAACACAGAGTTACACATAAACAAACGTACAGTCAATTTCCTTTGACCAAAGCCCTATGGACCCTGGTCAAAAGCAGTACATTACATAGGAATCAGGGTGTGATTTAAGATGCAAACCATACAATCCATGACTTACGTCTGAATGGGTCAGAGGGACTGAAGGAGGCCTGAGTCTCAATCTCCTCCTGTACTGACGATGCCAAAGGGGTGGAGCACTTCTGATGAGGGCCAGGGGAACCCCCCAGGGGGAGCAGCCCAGGGCCAGCTGCCCCCTCTCTGATCCGACCTCCAGTCTGTCCCTGGCCTGCCTCCCCTGGTCCATCCTCCTCCGTATCACTGTCCATCCTTAAGTCACTGGGCTCACTGAGGTCCGGCTCCGGGACCATCCCTGCTGGGGGCCGACACCGGGGGGGTTTGGGCTCCAACCTCTCATCCTCAGCATCTGTGTCAGCATCAGAGTCCTGAGACCTGAGAGCGGTTGTCTTGGCAACAGCACCGGTTGTCGTTGTTGTGGGTGATGGAAGCACGGCCTGTCGCGACGCTAACACCGCGTCCTCCGTTACCGTGGCGACATTAGGAGGAGGAAGGTTCCTGGTCTGTGTGGCTTCTTCCTCTAAGTCTGTATCGCTGTCAGACCTGATCTCCAGAGGAGCAGCAGCTGCAGGTCCTACACTGGTGGGTGGAATAAGGAGCTCTGCTGTTCTGCTGCTGGCCGGAGGGGCAAAAGGTTTGTCTTCTTCATCAGTATCACTGTCCAAAAGGATCTCCTGGTGACCAGCAATCCCTGTTCTGATCCCACTACAATCTGATTCTGGAACTGTTTTGGAACGTGTGTCTGTGTCCTCCTCTTCCACATCTGTGTCAGTGTCTAGGTGGAATTCTACGGGCGGCACTGCAGGGGCAGAATCGTCTGGTTTCTCGGCCGGATCGGATACGAAGGAGGTAACATTGGTAGCACTGTCTGACACAACATCATCATCATCATCATCATCAGCATCCACATCTGTATCACTGTCCAGGTGGATCTCTGTTGGCTGCACCACTGGGACAGAATCTACTGGTTTCCTCTCCACATCGGCAGCAGTTAACATTAATTTAGAGTCATCCCCTTCCTCCACATCCGTATCACTGTCCATATGGATCTGGCCTGGGTCAGAGTCTGTAGTAGGAGGTTCTGTTACAGCTGGTGGTTTAACAGCGTTTACAGGTGCAGACAGCCCCATCTCCTCCTCTCCCTCTACGTCTGTGTCACTGTTCATGTTAAACTTGTCCTCTGTAGACACCATTGGTCCATCTCTCTCAGCTTGACTGACCTGGTTCACCACTGACACATCCTCCTTTCCTCTGGTCCTTTTCCCAGTTTCCTTCTCTCCTAGAGCCTCTTTCCCTTCCTTCCCCTCCTCCTCCTCTTCTTCGCTATCGTCCACTATCACTTGGGCTCTTCTTCTCCTGGGCTGCTGTCTCGGTCCATCCATGTCGCTCTCCTCCTCACTGAAGCTCACTATTTTCTTGGGTCTGTTTTTAGCGGAGGAGGAGGGAGTGATGGGGCTCTCGTCCTCACTGTTAAGACACAAGGAAAGGTGACTTCACTTTGAATACAACGGAATACAAACACCCACTGTATTCTAATATATATATATATATATATATATATATATATATATATATATATATATATATATATATATATATATATATATATAGTTTAAAATATAATCCAATATTGAAGTTTTCAGTGATGATATCAGGTTACTGAAGTGGAAATGAATGGATGGATGGGAACTTTACCTCTCTGGAATGATTTTGTTTGTAGGACTGAGGAATGTAGAACAGGTGGGACTGGACATGTGGGAGTCAGAATCAGAGACTAACAGAGAAAAAGAGAGGGAACGAAAGAGAGAGTGGGGTAGAGAAAGAGAGGTAGAGAGAGAGGTAGAGAGTGAGAGAGAGAGAGAGAGAAAGGAGAGAAATACATATTTACAAAACACTGCAACAAAGCTAGATCAGAGCACCATGTGTTGGGATTACAGCAAGTGAAATAATAAACATCATTTTACCAAAGTACTTTCCCCATTTGTCTCTCCGTCCCTCTCGCTCTCCATCGGAGTCAGACTCAGATTCAGGCACCAGTGTCCTCTCAGGCTGTGTGGGGGTTTGTTCAAACGACAGGGGTTTGGCCGGAGTTTTACCCTTTCCACCCAGCTCAGTCGACAACGGTGCCCCCATCTCTCCATTAACTCCTTTACCCTCAGTCGGTCTCTCAGTCTTCGGTGTGCCAGTCTCTCGTCCCAGACCTTGGCCGCTAGGGCTTCCTCTGAGCTGGGCCTTGCTGTCTGGCCGTGTCCTCCTTCCAGAGTGTGCGTTCGTCGGGTTCTGCATGTGCCCCTGTCCCCCCCTCTGGTCCACAGAGACATACTGGCAGGGGATGTCAGCTATTACCACACACTCTCCCTCGGTCAGAGCGTAGCGGACGTGAGGGGTCAGTTTGGTCCGGCCCTTCCTTGTCCCATTCATGCTGCCCAGGTCCCACACTAAAGCCTCTGTCTCCATGGCGGCAACATTGCCGTGACGACGGTTGCCGCGAAACACTGAGATGGAGATGATGGTGTGTTGCTTGGATACGGAGCAGGCCAAGAGGGGCAGGGAGCAGGAGTCTGGGTTTCGACCCAACACATTTTCTCCCTGGTAGAGAGGCAACTCTGAGAGAGAGGGAGGGGGGAGTATAAATAAAATACTGCTTTTAGCAGCAAATATAAACATGTCATAAACTGACATAATTATTTCATGAAATACTTTGACAAACAAGTTTGTATATATTTATTTAACCTTTATTTAACTAGGCAAGTCAGTTAAGAACACATTCTTCTTTACAATGACGGCCTAGGAACAGTGGGTTAAACTGCCTTGTTCAGAGGCAGAACGATAGATTTGTACCTTGTCAGCTCGGGGATTCGATCTAGCAACCTTTCAGTTACTGGCCCAACGCTCTAACCACTAGACTACCTGCTGAATATCTCAAATCGTGTGTTGATGAAACAAAGTAAGAGGGAAAGCAATGCATGCTACAAAATGCCAGCAATGCGAGGTATTGTACAAGTCTAGGCATATTTGTAAAGGTTAAAAGATTATAGAAAGGATGGGGACATAACTGGGCTCTACTCACCAGTCTCTGTGATGTGTTTATTTTTTAACACCCTGAGTTTGGCCAGTGGCTCTCCTCGCTTCTCTCCATCATCCTCCTCCTCTGACTCTTCCAATACTGAGTCATCGATCAGCTGTGTTGCCTCCATTCACACTTCAATCTAAAATCAGCCAAAGGGACAGAAAACATGGCAGTAAAACAGTAATTAGTTTGTCAGCTAAATTGTTTTATCAGGATGCACTGGCTAGCTAACGTTAGAATATAGTTAGCTAGCAAGCTAACTAGCTAAGTTAGCAGAATATTTCTAAATGTGACTATCAATCACTTATTCAGTAAACAAGGCCACCAATTACCATAAAGAACACGTTTTACGTTCAAGCCAGCTAGGTGGGCAGATAACTTCCTAACGTTAGTGGATAAAGCAATTTGATCAGTAACATCAAAAAATGGTAATCGTGGTCATGGATTAACGTTTTGAATACAGCTCGATACGTTACAGTTAGTTACAAATTCGATCATTCCATGGCACGTTCATGGTCTAACTTTAGCTAGTTAGCAATCTAGTCCACAGTCCAGTTCATGTCATGTCTCTGGACTGGAGTCTGGGACATGTCTGTACAAAATACAGGACAGCAAAGGTAATTGCTAAAGCAATCATCAGATGCCAGTTTATTAAAAATACTCGCGCAATGTCTCAATCATGTGTGCAACTGTTAGTAGAACACATCGTTTATGGATATTCACTTTTTCTTTAAAACAGCACACTTACCGTGCATGCCTTTCGAACGATGAAAAACAATGTCCGGTAGAATATCTGCCCGCCTTCGGTGGGTGGGTCCATAATATTATTGATCGAAACGGCTGTCAGCTATGCTCTGATTTGTGATGATTGGGTAAAAGAACCTCGATCATTATTATTAAGGACTTGATTGGACATGAACGGTATGACTTGGTCATTTCTTGGGGCTACGAGTGACTCGAGATTTCACGGAAGGACCAATGGAATGGTCTAAAATCTCCCACTACCCTGGGCACCCGGCCATGCAATACGAATTCGACATTTTTTTTTTTACCGCGCTGGATAGACAAAGGGGCGTGCATCTCCACTGAAGCGCCGTTTCCTCTTTCGGAGCGATCCAATGACATTTTACTTTTATTATAGGAATAGGAGTGAATCTTCCCATTATTATTCGGATAGTTTGGGATCCGGTATAATTTGCATCCGTGTTTACACAGCCATTTCCCCTCTCTGGTGTCTGTTCTCTATTTCTTTTATGAACGTGTAGTATTTGAATGCATTAAACTATGTACACATTTCCCAACTCATTAATGTTCCCTAATGTCGTTTCCTTTTATATTATAACAATTGAATGGGAAGAGTAAGAGCATACAATCCATAAATATGCATTTTCTGGTTATTGACCCAATACTAATATAGGCCTATTCTATTGTGTTCATGAATATTCATAGTTTTCTACCATTTTGAGGCAGTTCAAGCCTTATTGCTGCACTTAATCTTATCCAGATGCTACTCTGTTGTCATAGTGGGGAATAGCGCTGCTTTGGGCCTGTAATATGTTTTCATAATGGAAGAATGTGTTCATTCACATGCTGTGAGTTTAATGTTATTCCAATGATATAACTAACTTTCCTCCTCTCTGGCCCATGATGATGGTATGCATCAACAGCCTCCCTAGTGTATCAAACTTTGTGACTCAAAGCACTCACAGTACTCAACAAAAAACACACATCTTTCTATCTCAGATTTCACATTGTGGATGGAATGATAACTTGTAACATCTGTCAGTCAAACAGTATGCCTATTGGTACAGGACAAATGAGGACAAGACAAGAGATGAACATTTGTTCATTTATTCGCAGTCAATCACAAGGGGTGTGTCTACTTTACTATAATATTTTCCATTGGATAAAAAAAATGCTCAACATTGGTTTTAGGACCCCTTTAACTTTTTCTTGCTTCTAAGTTACTTTGAGGCTGTTTTTTTCCCCATGTGGTTTCACAGCTTCATTTGGCCCTTCGAATACAATCTTAATCTTCAAAGCTCTGTCTTTAAGCATCATCGTCTTCAGCCTCCTCCTCGAACTCTCCCTCTTCCTCAGCAGTGGCATCCTGGTACTGCTGGTACTCAGACACCAGGTCGTTCATGTTGCTCTCTGCCTCAGTGAACTCCATCTCGTCCATGCCCTCTCCAGTATACCAGTGCAAGAAGGCCTTGCGGCGGAACATGGCAGTGAACTGCTCAGAGATACGCTTGAACAGCTCCTGGATGGCTGTGCTGTTGCCAATGAAGGTGACAGACATTTTTAGACCACGGGGTGGGATGTCGCAGACAGCGGTCTTCACGTTGTTGGGGATCCATTCCACGAAGTAGCTGCTGTTCTTGTTCTGGATATTAAGCATCTGCTCGTCCACCTCCTTCATGGACATTTGTCCCCGGAACACTGCGGCCACAGTAAGGTAACGGCCGTGGCGAGGGTCGCAGGCGGCCATCATGTTTTTTGCGTCGAACACCTGCTGGGTAAGCTCGGGCACGGTGAGGGCACGGTATTGCTGGCTGCCCCTGCTGGTGAGGGGGGCAAAGCCAGGCATGAAGAAGTGCAAACGGGGGAAGGGCACCATGTTGACGGCCAGTTTGCGAAGGTCAGCGTTGAGCTGGCCAGGGAAGCGCAGGCAGGTGGTGACGCCGCTCATGGTGGCTGACACCAGGTGGTTGAGGTCACCGTAGGTGGGCGTGGTCAGTTTGAGCGTGCGGAAGCAGATGTCATAAAGGGCCTCGTTGTCGATGCAGAACGTCTCGTCTGTGTTCTCCACAAGCTGGTGAACGGAGAGGGTGGCGTTGTAGGGCTCCACCACTGTGTCTGATACCTGGAAAGAAACAAAGAGAGAGAGAGATTAAAGTGCTTTATATTATCCGCCTCATCAAGTACATCTGTATTGAAGCATTAAAAAAAAAGAAGAAACACTCAATATACACTATGGTTCAAAAGTTTGGGGTCACTTAGAAATGTCCTTGTTTTTGAAAGAAAAGCACATTTTTTGTCCATTAAAATAACATCAAATTGATCTGAAATACTGTGTAGACATTGTTAATGTTGTAAATGACTATTGTAGCTTGAAACAGCTGATTTTTAATGTAATATCTGCATAGGCATACAGAGGCCCATTATCAACAACCATCACACCTGTGTTCCAATGGCACGTTGTGTTAGCTAATCCAAGTTTATCATTTTAAAAGGCTAATTAATCATTAGAAAGCTCCCTTGTGGCTCAGTTGGTAGAGCATGGTGTTTGCAACGCCAAGGTTGTGGGTTCGATTCCCACGGGGGACCAGTATGGAAGATTTTTTTTTTTAATGAAATGTATGCATTCACTACTGTAAGTCGCTCTGGATAAGAGCTTCTGCTAAAATGTAAAACCCTTTTGCAATTATGTTAGCACAGCTGAAAACTGTTGTGCTGATTACAGAAGCAATAAAACTGGCCTTCTTTAGACTAGTTGAGTATCTGGAACATCAGCATTTGTGGGTTCGATTACAGGCTCAAAATGTCCGGAAACAAAGCACTTTCTTCTGAAACTCGTCAGTCTATTCTTGTTCTGAGAAATGAAACACCTCACACCTCACAAGACCCGCAAAACAGCTGTACTATTTAATGAAGCTGCCAGTTGAGGACTTGTGAGGTGTCTGTTTCTCAAACTAGACACTCTAAAGTACTTGTCTTCTTGCTCAGTTGTGCATTGGGGCCTCCAACTCCTCTTTCTATTCTGGTTAGAGCCAGTTTGCTCTGTTCTGTGAAGGGAGTAGTACACAGCGTTGTACGAGATCTTCAGTTTCTTGGCAATTTCTTGCATGGAATAGCTTTCATTTCTCAGAACAAGAATAGACTGACGAGTTTCAGAAGAAAGTGCTTTGTTTCTGGCCATTTTGAGCCTGTAATCGAACCCACAAATGCTGATGCTCCAGATACTCAACTAGTCTAAAGGCCAGTTTTATTGCTTCTGTAATCAGCACAACAGTTTTCAGCAGTGCTAACATAAATTGCAAAAGGGTTTTCTAATGATCAATTAGCTTTTTAAAATGATAAACTTGGGTTTGCTAACACAACGTGCCATTGGAACACAGGAGTGATGGTTGCTGATAATGGGCCTCTGTACGCCTATGCAGATATTCCATAAAAAATCATCAGCCGCTTCCAGCTACAATAGTCATTTACAACATTAACAATGTCTACACTGCATTTCTGATCAACTTGATGTTATTTTAATGGACAACAAAAATGGCTTTTCTTTCAAAAACAAAGACATTTCTAAGTGAACCCAAACTTTTGAACGATAGTGTACATACTAGATTTTTTTTTACTGTAAGATATTAAACACATTTGAACAATACACCTTTATGGGTTTCTTATTTTCTGATAATTCAGTGCACAAATGGCAGCAGCAGTCTGAATTGCAAGTACAGCTGACATGACAGTACCTTGGGTGAGGGCACCACGCTGAAGGTGGTCATGATGCGGTCAGGGTACTCCTCTCTGATCTTGCTGATGAGCAGGGTGCCCATGCCCGACCCCGTGCCTCCGCCCAGGGAGTGGGTGAGCTGGAAGCCCTGCAGGCAGTCACAGTTTTCTGACTCCTTCCTCACTACGTCCAGGACAGAGTCCACCAGCTCTGCTCCCTCTGTGTAGTGGCCCTTTGCCCAGTTGTTACCAGCACCGCTCTGGCCTGAAGGAAGGGGAGAAGGGAGTAATAGGAAGGAGAAGACATTTAACTTATATTGTATATGAAACAAATCTAGTAATGATAATCAATAGCCCCCCCACCAATAAACTATTACATTCTACTGGGTTCTCTTAGGTGCCTAGTTCTAACATTTATTTTTCACATTTTCTGTTATATCCATCCCCATCCATTGCCTACAAACAGGTTGTATGTCCACCTACCAAACACAAAGTTGTCTGGCCTGAAGATCTGTCCAAAGGGTCCGGACCTCACAGAGTCCATGGTGCCAGGCTCAAGGTCCACGAGGATGGCCCTGGGCACATATTTACCACCTCCATGAGAGACAGAGGGGAGGAGGGAAAAGACATCAGCTGAATACTGCAGGAAACCATTACTAAAACAACTCTCCACCAGCATAGCCATATAGACTGGGTTAAATATGCTTCATATTAAAATGCAGCAGGATCATGGCAATAGATTTAGGGGTGTGGTACCTGTTGCCTCGTTGTAGTAGACACTGATTCTGTCCAACTGCAGGTCGCCGTCTCCATGGTAGGTGCCTGTGGGGTCGATCCCGTGCTCATCGCTGATCACCTCCCAGAACTACAGACACAAAATTGATGACAGCACATCAGTTTCCTAGGTTCATATACCACACGTTTTATAGAGAGAGGAATACATAGCTAACGAAGACTGAAGCATGAGCCGAAATGTCTGAAATCACTGTCTCTCTTGTTGTGAAGTATGATGAAAACAACAGCAAATTCTTGGCTCACTAAACCAAAATGTAACCCGTGCTTGGGCCTCTTTCTGGGGCCTCCAAATCACTAAGTCGGCCCTGGGTCAATTTAAATAGTCATAGACTGAGATAGATGGTTATAATAGTGTTAATGGAACAGAGGAGGCGTTTAAAATGCCATTTGAGGAGAGGGATAGAACACAAAGAACCAACAGATCTTTTCTTAGACAAATGTGAAAATGAAATCCATTTGCAGGCAGTCAGAGTTAATCGAGAAAGCTGATCATCTCTAGATCTATAATCATGTCTAGTTCAGCCCTTGAGGAGTATGCACTGTGTGCTTGTGTGTGTCTGTGTGACCTTTTGTTTCAGACATTTGTTTATGTTGGTTTTCTGTAAACAGCAGCATTAAGGGAGGATTTGGGATAATCTGGATAAACAGTCTGTATATCAGATCAGTAGTTAAGAGAGATTTGAGGGTACACAACTGTATGGACTCAATATACACTAGCAATCAGTGTTTTGATAAACCATGTAGGCTCAGGCAATATGACCAAGTGACCTTAATCTGAGAGAGAGAGAGAGAGAGAGAGAGAAAGAGAGAGAGAAAGAGAGAGAGAAAGAGAGAGAGAGAGTCAGAGAAAGAGAGAGGGAGAGAGTCAGAGAAAGAGGATGAGTGAGGGACAGCCATAGATAGGATAGATGGTTATCAGGGAGGACTGAGAATAATTGCTTTGAAAGAATGGGGACAATGGCCAGTAAAGCAGACGTGCCACACCCACTCTCCTATGCCTTCAACTGGGCTGTCAGTCAGATCCGGCCGGTGGCCATCCAACCCAATGACACCCTAGAGGGGCTAGCATCCTCACTGTCAGAACAACAGTAATGTTATTCTAACTAACGCTTTACTAGACAAACAGTTACATGGACACCAGCGAGGTTCACTGTCCATTGAAGTAGCTTACAATCAATGTGGATTTCAATTTAATGTGAAATTGAATTGATCTCAGAGACATACGATGTATATGTATGTCCTGATTGTATCATCAACCTGTATACTGGAGCTGCCTTCTTGGCCAAGTCTCCCTACAAAAAGAGATTAATTGCCTCAATAGGACTTCTCAGTCTAAAGAAAAGTTGAATGAAAAGAATAGACTGTGCTATGGCGTAATCCAAAGGAACATGTTTTATTCATAGGGCACCTCTCTCTCTCTTACACACTCCCCTTCTTGTCCATCGCTCTCTCTCTCTCTCTCGGTCTTCTCATCTCTGTCTGTCTCTCTTCTTCCAGTAGTATCAGATTAAATCGCTGTTGAACCCAGTGACTTCACCGTCTGTTACGTCAGCTGTTTCCTCTGTCTGAATGTCCCTCCCCCACCCCATCCGCCCCTAATTTGGTTAGGGGAGGACAGACATTGATTAGGATGAGGCGGGCAGTGCTACTGTACAGCCCTGCTTTTTAAAATGGACATTATTAAAATCAACTCTAGCAGCGGGAAAAGGCTGATAATGATGAGCTGTACTGTATGTCTGAGGAAGGAATGACCTTGGTATGGTTCTGTGGCTCTATAATGACCATGGACCTGGGGTAGTCATGACAACCTTAGGCACCCTGATACAGAGAATATGGATTTGATTGGTCTGCCTGGACCATTATGTCCTTCATTGTAGGCCTATATGAGCTATCAACCAGAAAGACTGTCAAACAGTTTACCCCATAGGCCTATGAGAGACTGGGTGGGGTTGGGGTACATCTATCTGATGATGTCAAGGCCTATTGTACATGGGAAATGGACCACTAACACAAACCAGTCATGCACTACAAAATAAAGAATATTATCTCAAAGTGAACAAACATTTTGTCAACCTTTTGTCTCTCCAATTTGGAAAAGCCCAAACAACTGACAGCCCTCTCCAATTGTATTTTATCCCCTTTCCATCATTGTAAATTATGCACGCCCCATTCTTCTCAATACTCCTTTGCACCACCTCTCACACACCAATGGAAAACTCTGTCAGCCACTACACAGCCCGCTGGAATAAATCCAATCGATATATCGATCCAATATATGATGGAAAACATGTCATATGGCTCTTGCGCATAGCAGGCTACATGAATAGATGTGATTGTCTTGAACGCAAGTTTCCTATATGCGAGGCAAAAGGGGCAAGTCACCATTACACAGTTTGACAGACTTTGACAAGGGAATAATAGGTTGAGTTCAGACAATCATGCGAGAGCAGCTTTAATGCAACCTGCAGACGCAGACACGCCCGGTGGTGAGAAAGAAATCCTGTCCCGACAGTCAGAGAACCCTGTTAAACCGATATTCCTAGACAATTGTACACCGCAATTCCACAAACCGGCTCACACAGACATTTATCACATCGTTTTTAATTGTGGAGTTAAAATACTTTAACAAATGGTAGCAATCACACACCCAATTAACTCTGCATATTGTATGAAATAATATTGCAATAGGCCTACATAGTCTCCAAATCAAATGGTAGCCTAATAAATAGGGTGAATGTGACTGGATGATGATCCATTCTTTGTAGTAGGTTTCAGTTGGGTTGATTCATTTGAAATAAGCCTTTACTATACTATAGACAGACATTCAATACATGTATCCAAACCATTATAGTTGTATTACTGAGGATGTAAGGTTTTATTATTAGGTTTAAAAAGGAAGCCACTACCACTTTTTGTGATGAAACAAAAGCTCAAAGCATAGTGGTCTCATCTCGGGCTATATCCTAATCTAATCTATCAAATCCAACCTGACAACAACAACAAAAATCTATGAAACTGCAACAGTTAGACTACAATAGAAGTTCATAATTAGGATGATGAATGTATAGGTTCTTACCTTGGCGCCAATCTGGTTACCGCACTGGCCGGCTTGGATATGCACGATTTCCCTCATCTTGACTGGTAGAAATTTTGAGACACAAAGATACAGTGAACCATGAAGACCCAACCGAACTAGTATGGACAATGGTTTTGGTAATCTGGACAGGAGAATTCTGCCATCAGCACAAACAATGATGTCATTTTGTATGGTAATGAGGAAACTTTCAAAATAAAAGGCCGCATTTCAAAACATTGCAATGTGGATAACTCAAAAGATATTGCATTTTATTCACTGGACACTTCCATTGTGACATCAAGAAAACGCAATGAGTAATTTATGAAAACAAATAAAAAATATGATTTAATTAAAAAAGTTAATATATATATATATATATATATACCAATAATGAAAAAATACAATCAAGGCCACCAGACTGTTAAACAGCCATCACTAACATTGAGTGGCTGCTGCCAACATACTGACTCAACTCCAGCCACTTTAATAATGGAAAAATCGATGTAATAAATGTATCACTAGCCACTTTAAACAATGCCACTTCATATAATGTTTACATACCCTACATTACTCATCTCATATGTATATACTGTACTCTATAACATCTACTGCATCTTGCCATCTTGATGTAATGTATCACTAGCCACTTTAAACAATGCCACTTTTATATGTCTACATACCCTACATTACTCATCTCATATGTATATACTGTACTCTATGCCATCCACTGCATCTTGCCTATGCCGTTCTATACCATCACTCATTCATATATATATATATTATGTACATATTCTTATTCATTCCTTTACACTTGTGTGTATAAGGTAATTGTTGTGAAATTGTTAAGTTAGATTACTCGTTGGATATTACTACATTGTCGGAACTAGAAGCACAAGCATTTAGCTACACTCGCATTAACATCTACTAACCATGTGTATGTGACAAATAAAATGTGATTTGATTTGAGAATATTGGGCTGTTGAGAGAGAACTTTTCTACCTGTCTCAGCTAAAGTGGGGTGGAAAGTACTCAGTAGGGTCTCTACTAACCAAATGTGTAGTTTTGGATGGGATTGTGTCGTACATACCCAGCAACACATCTTTAAATAGTCTGGTACTATCCATGGTTCTGAAATCAGTGCACAAAAAACAAACAAAAACATATTTTTACAAGTTAAATGTAATGAATATTAACCAGGCTATTAAGACACAGTATAATCAATCACACATTCTGAACAGCAATGGAGAAATGTATTTACAAGTTGTAGGCCGATATGTGATTCTTATCTATTAAGGTTTGCAGTATACAGCAAAGGCATAGGACTATTACCTAGTTTAAAAAAAAAATGATAACAAAGACAAGATTATTTACAAGCTATATTGTCATGATTATGGATCAAGGTCAGCAAAGGGTCTTTTTGTTGAGTTTAAATGTACTACAAGAGACAAGAGGGCTACATGGCTAACAGTACACAGTATAATGAAGCTTTCAGAACAACAATGGAGAACATTCTTTACAAGTTATAGGCCTCTATGTTTTTCTTTTTCTATCAAGGTTAGCATTAGCAGTATACATTAAAGGCCTATTAACCACGTTTTCTAAACCAATAACAGAGACAAGATTGAAAGATAATACATAATACAGAGAGGTGTTTATTATCTATCAAGGTCCGAAGTCATTTTCTGTAGAGTTTAAAATGTATTACGTAGTCATTTTCTCTCTGATAACTCATATAAAACATACTCGCCCATGCCATTGTGACAAAGCGTATTCACATTGCCCTCTAATGAGACTACTTTAGAGAATCAGTAGTACACATAAACACCACAACTACTACCGTCTGACTGTTTTCTAAAATAGGGACACTGATGAGGAAATTCATAGTTTAGTGTCACATCTACCACAAATCCATGCATTGCCAGATACTGTAATGCCAGTGTCACGGATCCCCCCGGTACTGCTGCTCATTCCGTTCACCAGCTCCGTAGGTCTACCTCACCGTCCTTCTCGGTGTCACTGAACTGGATCATTACCACCAACCCCGGACTGTCATGTCTCATTACACACACCTGGTTCCCATTCCCCCTGATTAGTATGTGTATATATGTGCCCTCTGTTCCTGTTGTCCTTGTTGATTATTGTCCCATGTCTATTGATCTTGTGAGTATCAGTCCTCTGTAGTATCGGCTTTCATGCTGCGTGTTATTGTGCACTTGTTATTACGGTCTCCTCGTTTAGAGGTTTACACCTCGCTCTTTTGTTTGGATTACATCCCTGTGTTATGTGTGTGTTGGGGTTCATCGTTTTCATTATGTACCTTATTTTGGGTGGAGAAATAAACCCCCCCCTATTACGTTTTCCTGTGCCTGTCTCCTATCATTATACAGTGACAGCCAGGTATTTCTGAAGTGGAAGTGGTTTATCCTTTCATTTTGGCTTAAGGAATCCACCATTGTAATGCAATTACTGCTGTTACTATATGTTGCATATCTATGGCTATAACTGTCCAATGTGATTAAGTTCACAGGCACACCCATGCTCAAAAGCCACCAATTGTGCACCATTTCAGGCACATTTGGCATAATCTCTTTTGCTGTCACAAAACACTCTGTAATTCCTGACTTGCAAAAGATGCAAGGGACATTAACACATTGTTCCTTCAAATGTGACTTCAAAAGATCATTGTACATGTCAATTATTCTATCCTTGAACCACTTGTCATTGCTTAATAATCCGCTTTAGTAAGTGGAGGTGGAAGAATTTTGGTTACCTGTGGAATAGGAAGTTTAGACCTAGATGAGTCCTTTGTGCATTTGTCAGAACACAGATTATTTCAATCTTTCTGAAGAAAATGTACTACTTTTTCACTTTTCGAATACCAGATCGAACATTGCTTGCTCCAGGAGTTCTTGGTCCTTCTCTAAGGTAATACCATGTATTACGTTGAAGAGGAAGTGGAGTACAGAGTCACCAGTACTCTGTATTAAACCTGTTGCCCAGCACGAGACCCATTTAAGTTTTCCAGACTGAGTAATTCCAATAACATATTTTAAGTGTTTAAATATAGCCTACACAATAGCTTTTAACATGCCAGTATTTATGTACACTTTTAAAAGAAATGCTAGTATAAATAATACAATGTCAAATTATCCATACATTTTTTTCCAGAGGTGGCTGCAATGTCACACCCTGATCTGGTTCACCTGTCCTTGTGATTGTCTCCACCCCCTCCAGATGTCGCTTATCATCGCCGGTGTATATATCCCTGTCTTGTTTGTCAAGTCAACCAGCGGTTTCCCTTGCTCTTATTTTTCCCCAGTCTCTGTTTGTTTCTAATCCTGGTTTCGACCCTTGCCTGTGCTGACTCCGAACCCGCCTGCCTGACCACTCTGCCTGTTCTGACTACCTGCCTGCCTATCCCCTTGTACTGTTTTTGGACTCGGATCTGGTTTCTGACCCCTGCCTGACCTCGAGACTACCTATCGTCTGGTACTGTTTGGACTCTGACCTGGTTTATGAACTCTTGCCTGTCCCCAACCTGCCTTTGCCTCCCTTTGTTATAATAATCGGAGCTCTAACATCTGCCTCCTGTGTCTGCATTTGGGTTTTGCCTTGTGCCCTTAGAGGCAATGCAGTGAAAAACAGTTGTACTGCACTAGAGTGCAACGCAAATGGATATTCCCAAATTTAGTATTTTTTTGCAGGGGGACTCTTATTTGTATATTTTTTTAAATCTGTGATTGTGCTGCCCGCATAATATCCTACTGCTAGGGGAGTGGTAATCCTCTGGACTAGGTCCAGAGTGGCTGGAAACTGGGAGTGATTTTCAAATGATAGGGTGGGGATCAATTTAATTCCCATTCGTACCCCATTCACGAAGTGTATTGAAATTATACTTATAAACAAACTACATTCCTACTTATGAAAATGACATTTACCTCAGCTCTGTTTCATTTCAAAGTTTTTTTTTGGGGGGGGGCGGGGGTGTCCAACTGAAGGGGGTAATTTAAAAAAAATGCGCCCCCAACATTAACAAATATTTTCACATGACCCTCCCCTTGTACTGTAAAAGAAATTGCACCCCCCCCTCATAGAATTAACTCCTGTTTACTACCACAACTGTGGCTGTATTAATAAACGTGGATATCGACTTTGCCACTTCAGCATGCTTTTGTGGCACAGTCACCTTGTCCGAGAGATTTACATGTTGATCAAAACGTCATGTGTGGTGGCTAATTTCTGCATTACCAAATGAGGAGAGGTACAAACTTCACACACAAGTCAGTTATACTTAAAACTACATCTTTAATTAAGATTGACTTTCAATGATGTGCTATCTCTAATGAACCATTGAAAAGTGATTACACAAAAGTACAAAGATCTTTTATACCCAAGATCCACCCCTCTCAACGTACATGACGAACAACAGATCTTAGGAACTGTTCACAAAGGGACTTTATACTTTAGAAAGGAGTATCCCTTAGCCAGATAACATTCACTATAAATTATCGTTCAGTTTGGTCCCTAATGACGAGGTTCTAATCTTGTTCCTGGTACTTCATAGTACAAAAACACCATCTCATCCAATGGCATATATCAATTGTCAACTCTAGATACTCCCATCTCAAGTAAACCCCCTCTTGATCCCACTCATGGACAAGCTCACTGAGGGGAGTGACTTGCGCACAGACATTGTGGAGACAAGTAATTGGTTCCCCATTAATCATGCCATCCCTTCACATGGTTTAACAGATACATTCACATATGAAGACAATGTTTCTTTCTGTCCTCTTCAGGGACATGTAAAAGACAAGCCTGACCTCTCCCCTCTCTGGGCCCCAAGTGACTGAGCCCCAGCTAAGGGAAAAGTGCAACTGAAAGACACCAGAGTCCAACGGGATACTTTCTAATGACAAGTATCTCACATAAGATGTTTTATTAGCATAATATATTTATCTATGTTACCCAACTAATTCTGATTCATCTGCCACACATGCCAGGGTAAGCCCTTATTTTGTGCTTCTTAAATCCTTTATGGGAAAAGTGGAGTGTAAAAATTATTGGAACTGTTTTCCTGTTTGACTGCTAGATTTATCGGTATTAAAACGCCTCCACTGTGGGACTCTATAGCCTACATGATAAGATATTATGGTTGAAAGTGCGAGATTATTTTTATTTGTCAAACAGCAGCCATGCATCGATCATGTCACCAGAATAAGACACTTGATATTTATTGAAAGGAGCATCGAGATCATCACCGTGAACATTCACCACCCTGTGAATTTCACCAATGTATTTCATCTGTAGCCTAATAAACTGAATGCTTTCTGATGTCATTACATTTTTTTTATCTTACATGCACTTTACTCCCACAAAAAGGTTGGCTGGAAACCTGTACGCTGTTATTCAAATTACATTTTCACTGCAGCCTAGAGTATCATTTTGTACTCACTTAAACAATGATTCATTGCATTGTGGTGTTGTAGGCTAGTCTATGTAGGATAATTGTATTGTCCCTAAATAAGATTAATAGGGGAGCTTTTTGAGCTGCATGTCTCATGTCTTCACTGTTCAAATCAAATTGTATTTGTCACATGTGCCAAATACAACACAGTGAAATGCTTACTTACTAGCCCTTAACCAACAATGCAGAGTAAAACAAAGGTTTGCTAAATAGACTAAAGAAAAAATAGTTACACAAACTAATAACGAGGCTATATACAAGGGTACCAGTACCGAGTCAATGTGGAAGGGTACGGATTAGTCGAGGTAATATGTACATGTAGGTAGTGGTAAAGTGACAATGCATAGATAATCAATAGAGGGTAGCAGCAGCGTGTGTGAGGGAATGTGTGTGTGTGTGTCATCAATATGCAGGTGTGTGTTGGAGTGTCAGTGTAGTATGTGTGGTTAGAGTCCAGTGAATGTACATCGAGCCTGTGCAAGAGAGTCAGTGCAAAACAATAAGAATAAAACAAGGGGGTCAATGCAAATAGTTTTATGTACAATGATGCACCTTGCCTCTCTGCCTATCAGCTATTCATAGTTTTTCTTGTGGGTTCATATTGAAAATGTATCCAGCTTTGAATGCTTATATGTGTGGTATGATTGCTAGTTAGCTTATTGCAGACCTTGACAAGTGATCCACCTTCCACTACTATTACTATGAATGGTGGATAGAAGACAGGATCAGTAAATTGCTAGAGGCAGGTTGATTTGTTGCTAAATGACGTTGTGATGTCATTGCGTTATAACGTAAAATTGCGTCATTACGTTGAATACACAATAACGTTACTCAAATTGACTGGCCATCTCGGCAAAAAATATGATTTGACATTTGTTCAGGTACAGACTCCCACTCTGTTCTGTACTTCTGGCTGTACCATTTTCATTGAGACATGTTGATTGATGTAAGTTCTGTTCAAGATCAAATATTCGTGACCAACTATATTCATTGGGTTTGGCTCGTCGAACCCGCACTACTGCTGCTGCAGTCAGCCAACAATGATTTGCAATTTACTGAAATTGCTGCTGGCTGTGCACAAGCTGAGCGCTTGCTGGTGACGTCACACACAACGCACTTTTGCAGCCAGGCACGTGTGTTGTGACTGAATGTGTGACAGACAAAATCGTTTTTGTGTCATTTAGAGGGAAAATGCGTGCACTTTTCAAAAGTTGCTAAAAGTTCCAAATACATTTTTAAAAGTAGCTAAATGTGTTGCTAGTTGCTGTTTGAAAAAAAGTTCCAAAATCTAGCAACAAAATTGCTAAGTTGGCATCACTGGACAGGATAGACAGACTGGTAGACTATATTGACCTGTGGTAGTAAAAGTTAGCATCCCGAAAAGCGTAGTGTATAAGGGAAGTACCAAAACACCTTAATGTAGGGGATGTGCATGCAAGCATATGAGGAAATGTGGCTAGGATAGAAGAAATAATGCAAAAGAGCGAATGTAAACCAGGGAAAAAACGCACTACCCTCCCTGTGCCCAAGAATAAAAAAAACACTCCCCAAAGCAAAATGTTAGACCAGGGAAAAAATGCACCGCCCATGTGTAACTCTGTGTTGTTGTATGTGTCGAATTGCTATGCTTTATCTTGGCCAGGTCGCAGTTGTAAATGAGAACTTGTTGTCAACTTGCCTACCTGGTTAAATAAAGTTGAAATAAAATAAAAATTAATAAATAAGTTTACAACCCCGCCCGTCCTTAACGTTTCCCTAGGTAACGAATGTCTGCAGTTTGACCACCAGAGGACGTTATTTCCACTATACTCCTAGGGGGCGTGGTCAGCATTGCTCTCCATTAAGTCACGTTAAGTAACATTTTGTTGCATTTCCAGTATTTGAGCCAGTCGTCTAGTCACGTAAATCGGAGTATATTCAAACCCTCTTGAGTGTACACGACGATTTATGAAAACATATCTTTAGGGAGAATCGGTTGGTAAGTTACAGTAGGCAAGATAACAAATATTTGTTTCTTTTTTGTGGTTGTTATGGACCTAGCTAGCGTAACGTAAAAATTTGATTTTCACCCAGCAAGTTTAAACTAGCATTCTAGCTAATTTGGTTGAGGCGGGGGCATAGTAGCAAGTTAGCTAGCTACGTACTTGACTGTGGTTAGACTTTGCTGTGATCTGAGAGAAATATAATCTTTGCTGCGGTTCATGGGGAGTGATGTGAAGCCGTGAGACAGAATAGGGTGGGTCAGTATGGGTGACAGCACACGGCTATAGTAAATGCACTAGCTAACGTTAGCTAGCTGCTGTATTTAACATTCACGTTGTTGACGTAACTAGCTAGTTATAATAACCAGAGACAGTAGAGAAACTATCTCTGTGGTAACTATGTAGCTAGCTGTAACATATTGGCAGACGGTAACTATTATAATGTAACTTCCGGCATAAGCCATGGATTCACGAACGACACTTGGAGTTTCCACATGGCTAATTTAACCTCCCATCAATCTGCTCAGATCCCAGAAGAGATGGAACTCCTCTGTCCCATTCTGACAAATAGCGTTCTTTGTAAACTGTAGTCTGGGTGGGTGTAGAACAGATTGTCTGTCACTTTTTCCAAAGTGGATTGCACTGCTTTTTCTCAGCATAAGTACTAACCACAAAGTAACTGCCATCTAGTTACCACAACACATTCTCTGTTATTCCACTAGCTTGTACATTTCCTTATAAACAGGAAGTAAAGTATCAAAAGCAAATTGTGTTTGTGTGGGAAGTTGTGTTGGGTCTGCCAATTTGGTCTTTGCGGCTTGTGTGATTGACATGAACAATGTTTATTGAGGCTCCACGCTGCTGTACCAGATCGGATGAACAAGTGACTGTCAGACACACAACTTGAGGCACTAGGCCTACTTCATCACTTATATTTACATTTTAAACGTTATTTTAATTAGCTCTAAGATCTCAAGGCTGTGTTTACATTTATGATTACATGTGCAGCTGTGTTATTGACCTCCTAGGCCTAAGCTATTTGGAATTGGAACTAGCAGCAAAACACTAGTGCTAACCCAGGGACCCTTGAAAGATTAGGCCAACCAAGTGGAGACTGTCTAATGACGTTGACAATCTTCTCTAACAGCTTTTAGGTCCAAATCAAGATGTTCCACACATGTGGACCCAATGAAGCCATGGTGGTGTCTGGTAAGATGTTTAGTTTTATGTGTTAATATTTATTAACTTAATCTTACATGACACAATACAGAAACCCCTCCCCAAAAAAACAGGTTGGGCAATTTACCCAACCTTACCCCCAGCGCCCTACATGGCCCAGTATTGTTATGACTCTTCTTGAAACTGTAATAGGCCCATGTTGTTTACTGTATGTGATTGTTTACAGTAACAGTAAACGTAATGCAGGGCCATGTGACATGTGACTCACTTTGGCCTATCATGAAGTGTCATGTGTTACCATTTAGTAACTCTGGGCCACTTTCAGTTGTCAAACTTTGCTGATAGAAAAGTCATTAATAGAGCCAACATGATTCGTTGATCGACATGTCGGAGAGGCAAGTTTGTTCTATGTTACATATTTCTGTCTGAATGTTCCAAAACGTCGTGTCCTGCTGAATGCGCCCGGATGTCACAGTGTGTAGTAAACCAGGACAGGAAACTGTAATCAGGTTCAGCTCAAACCGTACAGTATTTTGTTTACATTTTACAATACCAGCTGTCGATAGGCTAGCTCCTCACTTACATTGTATTGTATGGAATGTTGTGCTGCAATGTAGTCCTATATGTAGGCAAATTAATGTCATAGACTCACTGTGTACATTACATCTTAATTGTGTGCAGTACTGTGTTGACAGAGTATAGCCTAATGTAATCTCATCTCTCTCATATTTTCAAATAACCCACTCTTTAATATATACTAAGGCTACATTCTTTACTTTTCTTTGTCAAAGACTGATTGCCCTCTCTCTCCTTCGCTTCTCCTCCAGGCTTTGGTCGTTCCCCTCCTCTAATGATCGCTGGAGGAAGAGTGTTTGTCCTCCCCTGTATTCAACAGATCCAGAGGTGGCTGTCTCTCCCTCCCCTTCTTCTTTCAGTTATCTATCCATCTGTTCATCTATCCAGGTCTCATTCAGGGATTCTATTAATGTGTAGAGAAAAAGGCCCCATAGTCTCTGTGTATTCTCTACTGTTACTGTAACGTTAGTGGTTAAATGAGTAAGCCCATATAAATGCCAGGCTACCATTTTAAGCTTATAATGCAACACAATCTGTCATTTGTAGCCTCCACCTGTAGTTGTGGTTACTCTCTCTGTCTGACTCACTTTCTCCTCCCTCTTGCTATTCCCCTTTTCTATTCTCATTGTACTTTACCTCTTTGAACCACATACCCCCTTCTCTCTCTCTCTGTTTGTCTCTCGGTGTCTGTTAGGATCACTCTGAACACCCTGACTCTGAATGTGAAGAGTGATAAGGTGTACACCCGTCATGGAGTGCCCATCTCTGTCACTGGCATCGCCCAGGTATGGACTTAGAAATCATCCCCTAGCCCCTACACACTTCGTGTACATGTGAAAGTAGCCATGTATTCTGATTGGATAGGTATAATTGACCTCACAGGTCAAATAGGGATTCCAAATGTGACCTTTAACCTATAACCCCTGACCTCTGACAGGTGAAGATCCAGGGTCAGAACAAGGAGATGCTGGCCACGGCCTGTCAGATGTTCATGGGGAAGTCTGAGGCTGAGGTCTCCAACATCGCCCTGGAAACACTGGAGGGGCACCAGAGGGCCATTATCGCTCATTTGACTGTTGAGGTAGGCTACACACCGCACCATGTCCTGATAAAGGGCATGTGTTGCCTCTGGTGCCCTTTTCTCTTCCTAAAGGAGTGACTTGGTCTTTTGAATTGACTTGCTGAATGTCTCACTGACTTCCAGCTACAAGCCATAGCTTGTTTTTCCTCATTGTTGACCTTTCTCATGACTTACCTAAAATGCTGGCAAACCTGCCTGGAAACTCAGCGCAATAATGGAATAGAGTTATTATTACGTATGTAATAACAAGTCTCCTTTCATTCCCAAGGTCTGTTGTTTTACTTCCTGTGTAGCTCTGGCTGATCTCCTCTGTATGCTACGGGTCCCCCCCCCCATGTAGATACAGAAATACTAGAAGGGACAAAGCCCCTCAGACTAGGCCAATTTGACAGGAACACTCATGGGTACACTCGTTATGGCTGGTCCACCCTTATCCCCCTCTTGTCCTGTGTGACTCAGTTAGTAGAGTATGGCGCGTGCAACGCCAGGGTTCATAGGTTCGATCCCCGTTGGGGCCACCAAAACGAAAATGTATAAAAGTGACTGCTAAATGGTATGTATATTATTTATTATTAATGTCCTTCCCCTGTAGGAGATCTACCAGGACCGTAAGAAGTTCTCTGAGCAGGTGTTCAAGGTGGCCTCCTCTGACCTGGTCAACATGGGCATCGGCGTGGTCAGCTACACGCTCAAAGACGTTCACGACGACCAGGTTTGTTCTCTCTGACAAATATACAGCGACGTTACAGTATGAAGGTCACACAAGGATTGTTGTTACAGAATACAGTCTGAAATTGAGATATTGGCACAGATTTGGTACAATGTTGATGTCTTTTAAAAGTCAGTGTTCGAGAATGCAAGACAAATTCCTGCACATAAATACTTGTTTACTGTTCTGTTTATGTTCGTAACCAGTTTATAGTAGCAATAAGTCCCAAGGTGGTGTGGGATATTGCCAATATTCCACGACTAAGGGCTGTTTTTAGACACGATGCGAAGGGGAGTCCCTGGATACAGCCCTTAGCTGTGGTATATTGGCCATATCAGCCAATCACATGCTGGACCCAAACTACCATGTTTCTAATAATAATAATAACACTGTCTCTGTCAGGACTACCTCAACTCCCTGGGTAAAGCTAGGACAGCTCAGGTGCAGAAGGATGCCAGGATCGGAGAGGCTCAGTACAAACGAGACGCGGTGATCCGTGAGGCCCAGGCCATGCAGGAGAAGGTGTCGGCCCAGTATCTGAATGAGATCGAGATGGCCAAAGCCCAGAGAGACTACGAGCTGAAGAAGGCCTCCTACGACTACGAGGTCAACACCAAGAAGGCAGAGTCTGAGATGGCCTATCAGCTGCAGGTATCCTGCCACCAAACTCTGGGCCGTGCAATGATCCTCTCATTCAGACGCGCAACACAGCCGAGGCAGTGTGTCGTGTTCTAATAATGGAAAATATTCACGTTTATTTACACAGGGCAGAATCCTAACTTGAGATACGAGCATGATACTCAAATTCCCCCCACTGCCATCACTTTTGATGCAAAGTGTCTGAGTGTTCTTTCTAAATCCGTTGTATTATTGGGGTTATGTAGGTGGCGAAGACGAAGCAGCGGATTGAGGAGGAGACGATGCAGGTGAAGGTGGTGGAGAGGTCTCAGCAGATCATGCTCCAGGAGCAGGAGATCACCCGCAAGGAGATGGAGCTGGAGGCCAAGGTGAAGAAGCCTGCTGAGGCAGAGAGATACCGTCTGGAGAGACTGGCTGAGGCTGAACGGTATGTTACAATACCAAGGGCATCATTTAGAAACATTTCGTAAGCACAAAATATGCCCCAAAACCTACATGCGCCAGTTTTTACACAAAAGTTGTCAGTTATAAAAAGGAAACTTGAGGGGAGAATGTATTTCTCCTCCTGCCGACTCTAGACCATGTGTACACAACGTTTCTAGTGGTTGAAGTATTGCATTGTTAAAAGGCAAAGGTAACCTTGTGCAAATGGAGAATATGCAGTTGAAGTCGGAAGTTTACATACACTTAGGTTGGAGTCATTAAAACTCATTTTTCAACCACAGATTTCTTGTTAACATACTATAGTTTTGGCATGTCGGTTATTAAGTAATTTTCCCAACAATTGTTTACAGACAGATTAATTCACTTATAATTCACAAAATCACAATTGCAGTGGGTCAGAAGTTTACATACACTAAGTTGACTGTGCCTTTAAACAGCTTGAAAAATTCCAGAAAATGATGTAATGGCTTTAGAAGCTTTTGATAGGCTAATTGACGTCATTTGAGTCAATTGGAGGTGTACCTGTGGATTTATTTAAAGGCCTACACTCAGTGCTTCTTTGCTTGACATCATGGGGAAATCAAAAGAAAACAGCCAAGACCTCAGAAAAAATCTCTAGCCCTCCACAAGTCTGGTTCATCCTTGGGAGCAATTTTGAAACTCCCGAAGGTACCAGGTTCATCTGTACAAACAATAATACGCAAGTATAAACACCATGGGACCCTGCAACCGTCATACTGCTCAGGAAGGAGACACGTTCTGTCTCCTAGAGATGAACGTACTTTGGTGTGAAAAGTGCAAATTGATCCCAGAACAACAGCAAAGGACCTTGTGAAGATGCTGGAGGAAACAGGTACAAAAGTATCTATATCCACAGTAAAATGAGTCCTATATCGACATAACCTGAAAGGCCGCTCCGCAAGTAAGAAGCCACTGCTCCAAAACCGCCATAAAAAAGCCAGACTACGGTTTGCAACTGCACATGGGGACGAAGATCGTACTTTTTGGAGAAATGTCCTCTGGTCTGATGAAACAAAAATATTACTTTTTGGCCATAATGACCATCGTTATGTTTGGAGGAAAAAGGGGGAGGCTTGCAAGCCGAAGAACACCATCCCAACCGTGAAGCACAGGGGTGGCAGCATCATGTTGTGGGTGTGCTTTGCTGCAGGAGGGACTGGTGCACTTCACAAAATAGATGGCATCATGAGGAGGAAAATTATGTGGATATATTGAAGCAACATCTCAAGACATCAGTCAGGAAGTTAAAGCTTGGTCGCAAATGAGTCTTCCAAATGGACATTGACCCCAAGCATACTTCCAAAGTTGTGGCAAAATGGCTTAAGGACAACAAAGTCAAGGTATTGGAGTGGCCATCACAAAGCCCTGATCTCAATCCTATAGAAAATTTGTGGGCAGAACTGAAAAGGCGTGTGTGTGAGCCAGGAGGCCTACAAACCTGACTCAGTTACACCAGCTCTGTCAGGAGGAATGGGCCAAAAATTCACCGAACTTATTGTGGGAAGCTTGTGGAAGGCTACCTGGAACGTTTGACCCAAGTTAAACAATTTAAAGGCAATGCTACCAAATACTAATTGAGTGTATGTAAACTTCTGACCCACTGGGAATGTGATGAAATAAAAGCTGAAATAAATCATTCTCTCTACTATTATTCTGACATTTCACATTCTTAAAATAAAGTGGTGATCCTAACTGACCTAGACAGGGAATTTTTACTAGGATTAAATGTCAGGAATTGTGAAAAACTGAGTTTAAATGTATTTGGCTAAGGTGTATATGAACTTCCGACTTCAACTGTATGATGATACTCTTATTCATAACTAAAAAACAAGTAGCTAAATATAATAGCAAGATGCATTCATTTGCTGTTATTTTTGCATTCTAAAATATTGATCATTGCAGAATAAATTCCTTATTTTCTGGTCATGAGGTCATATTCCTGAGGTAGCCATACAACAAATTACCATGAACATCTCTCATTTTTAATTGGACCTATTAGATAGGCTATTCTATATATATTTTTAAATGGTCTAGCTAGCCTATGCATCCAACAGGGATCACAGTTTATAACAGACAGTTGATTTGAGTCTGTGGTTGATGTTTTACATTGAAGTGTGTAGGCTACAGCTGTAAGTAGCCCTACTGTAGTTGTCATTTTTATCCAGGTACACCATGTTTCAGAATTCGCGGGCAGTGCAGAATATTTATGTTCGGGGGGGGAAAAAGTGACTGCAAAACATTATTGCGTTCAAACGATCTGTTAACAGGTCCACAACAATTTGCAATTGTTTCTTTCTTTCAGGAACGGTCAGATACACCCAGAACATTTGATCAAGTTCACCACTATTTCCTTTACATACTGCTTTAACCTAATTCCAATACTTCTAAAGTATACAGCAAGGCCTTATTGTCACCATAAATATGATGGGGGTATGTCAGAACTGTGGGTATGTTCTGTTCCATAGTCGTTACAGTAGTCCTGGACAGTGAGTCTTGTTAAACTGAGAAAGAGACTTTTCTAGTGCTCCAACATTTGCTCAGTTCAGCTCAACTCAAACGGTCTCTGTCCTTCTTTCTTTCACAGTGCACAGCTCATCATGGAGGCTGAGGCAGAGGCAGAGTCCATCAGAGTGAGTTCAGCAGCATCACTCCCCTCCACTTTCCTGTCACTCCTGTTATGTCTCTTCACCCCCAGTACAATAGCTGTCTGATATGCCTCCTGTCCTAGCTTCTCCCCTGACAGCCTGTCACCCTCCTGATAGACTTTCCACCCTCTCATTCATCCACTTGCTCTCTTTTTCTCCCTCCCCTTTCTCCATATTGAGGTTAGTGTTCTCTGTTCCACTTCCTGTCTCTATTCTAACTTCCCTGTCTCCTTTGTAGACATCGCTTACTTGCATTAATTTAACCTTACTTTAGGATAAGTTCTCTCTCTTTCTTCCTGTTTCATATATTATACACATCCTTATTAATCAGTCTTACTAACAGTCCATTTCACGTTTGGATATATTTTTCATAGAACAACCACCCACCTGTGTCTCGCGGTTCAGATGCATTGGTATATACTCAGTTTATTAGGTACTCCACCCCGTTCATGAAAATGGTTCGCTCCTACAGACAGGGAGTCACATGGCTGTGGCTTGCTATATAAAGCAGGTAGACAGTCATCTGAATGGGCAAAATGATTGACCTAAGCGACTTTGAGCACTGGTTCCAGTATCTCAGAAACGTCCGGCCTCCTGGGCTTTTCACGCATGGCAGTGTCTAGGGTTTACTGAGAATGGTCCGACAAACAAAAAGCATCCAGTCACTGGCTGTCCTGTGGGCAAAAACAGCTTGTTGATGAGAAGTCGAAGGAGAATGGCAATAATCGTGCTAAGAGGCGGGCCACAAACAGGCAAGTAACGGAACAGTACAACAGTGGTGTGCAGAACCACACCTCGGAAAGCACAACTCGTCGGTCCTTGTCACGGATTGGCTATTGCAGCAGACGACCACACCAGGTTCCACTCCTATCAGCTAAAAAACAAGAAGAGGCTCCAGTGGACACGGGACCACCAACACTGGACAACCGAGGAATGTAAAAACATTTCCTGGTCCGACGAATCCCGGTTCCTGTTGCGTCATGCTGATGGTAGAGTCAGGATTTGGCCTAAGCATCATGAGTCCACGGCCCCATCCTGCCTGGTGTCAACGGTACAGACTAGTGGGGGTGGGGTAATGGTGTGGGCAATGTTTTCTTGGCACAAGTTAAGTCCCTTGATACGAGTTATTGAGCAACGTTTCCATTCCCCGGAGAATTTAGGCTGTTCTGGACCCGCCCGGGTACTAGATGTACCTAATCAACTGGAAACTGAGTGTGTTCTTATTTATTCTTCCGTATATACACCCTTTGGTTATTTGAACTATAATGTGTTCTCTCTCCTTGTCTGTCCTGTCTGTGTAGATGAGGGGCGATGCTGAGGCGTTTGCTCTGGAGGCTAAGGGTCGTGCCGAGGCAGAGCAGATGGCTAAGAAGGCTGAGGCCTTTAAACAGTACGGGGAGGGAGCCATGGTGGACATGCTGCTGGAGAAACTACCACTGGTCAGTCACACTGAGAATAGGACTGGTTCTACTAGAGACTGGGAGGGTGCATGGATAGGGAGAAGGATTGATGGGAAAGCGATTCAGTAGATGGAGAGTGTAAGCAGATGGATGGAGAGATGATGGATGGATGCATAAATGGTCAGAGTCAGTGTATGTAAGGATAGATGGATGACAGATTGATCAGATGACAGACGGACATGTAGTGTACTGTTACTGCAGTCCTGTCTGCTGCTGTTCTCTTCTTGAACCTGCCATCACTCCTCCTGTCCTCTAGATAGCAGAGGAGATCAGCAGGCCCCTCTCCATGGCCCAGAAGGTTACCATGGTTTCCAGCGGCGGCGGTGAGGTGGGCGCGGCCAAGCTGACCGGAGAGGTTCTGGACATCATGACCAGACTACCAGCTGCTGTGGAGAAACTCACTGGAATCAACATCTCACAGGTCTGTGTGTGTGTGTGTGTGTGTGTGTGTGTACGTGTGTGTACGTGTATGTGAACATATTTGTCGACAAACACTGACACTCCCCTTCTTTCCACAGGTTGGCCTGTCCACCCGAATGGGCTGAGAATGGAGCCCAGTGACAGAGACAGTCTGCACTGTCAGACCAGGAACTCCAGACTGCCTCCTTGTGCCTATAATTACTATTACCTAGTGTAGTTGTCTGTCTGCATGCCTGTCTGCATGCCTGTGTTAGCACCGTAGTCTTTCTTAGGGCATGTCTCAGCACTCTTATTGGCACTGATCTGGAAACAGAGGATGGGTCAAAGTTGTAGGCCTACTGTGGGACTTTGTTTCTCCTGGTCATTCATATCTCTGTTAGATCAGCTTGGATGAAGGAAAGGAAAGCACTTTGGACTAGCATGACACAGCCTTAGTAGTTCTGGTAGTAACTAGCCTCTTTTCCCCGTCCGTTATTCAGTGTGTTTTAATCACTGCTTCAAGCCTGCTTTTCTGTCTCCCTCTATTACAGGTTTGGGTCCATATAAACTGTTCCACTGTCACATAGTTGTGTTTTAGTTGTAATTCATAGAATATTATTTCATTGGGATGTGGTTGAGAAATGTTTTCATTCTCAGTGCCTTTTGTTGTTCATAGGAAATAATCGTGTCTGTTTGAGGTCGTCCATTTCATTGTTGGGTTTGTCAGCTGATTGTTTTGTCGACATTTGCAGTTGTTCTGTAAGGTAGGGTCTGTCTTGTTCTGAGCATGGTTGGCTAGCTAGTTGCTATCAATTGCTTTGCAAATGAAGAAGAAATGCTCTTTACTGTCACTGTGGACATATCTTCATTTCTGTTTTAAAGTCTAATTAATCATATCAATACAAGCCATATTACAGTAGAAGCCAAGTTGCATACAGATAATGCTGATTTGTGTTTTTTTGCCATGACTCTGCCATTTGTGTGGGATGAAATCACAAACTATATGATGGGTTGGCACTAAACCTCTTCTCTCTGTTGGTACAATACTGGCATAGACACAATCGATGGAGTACTGACTCTGATGGTACCTAATCTCATTTTCCAAAGCAAACAAAGTAAGGAACTACAGATTCTCTGTTACTATAGTGTTGTTTATCCAACAGACAGATTGTCATATACACCATTATGGCTTAGTTCCAGTGTGTTTCTACACTTATTAGACAGGCCTTAGATCTGAGCTTCTACTGTGCTGAAACTGTATGAAGGCTGAGATTTTCTGTGAAGTGATTGGAAGGAAGGAAGGAAGTGGGTGGGAGGAGGGAGGGAGCAGACTGGGGTTTTCCTGCTGAAGACTAACCTCAGAAGTCTCTTTATCTAGGTCAGGTGTACTGTCAGTCACGTGGTGCCTGGTGGATGTGCTGTTTGAGGTGTAGTTATGTGTGTAGGAGGGGAATGGCGAAACTCGCCTGGGTGCCAGTCTGTTTCTGCTCTCTTGTCAACTCCTTATCGAATTGTCATGCCAAACGTGTTTCCCTTGACAATGTCAATGGAACAGGCAAAAGCACAAACAGACCTGGGACCAGGCTACAGACACTACTGTAGTGGACTTCCATGTATGGTCCAGTGGGGTATACAGGGACCTTCTGTAGACTGGAGTAGACAATATACATTTTAATCAGATGTGTTGATTAATCAGGAGCTATCCTTTTGTATCGTAATCTTATCATTAGACTGGTCGATTTTTCCAGATTTTCTATGTGGTGCTGATCACATCCCTGTTTGATCCTTTTTGTAGTATAGGGTTGTTATTAGGGACTGGTTCTATACCATAGAAATAGAATCCTTCTATGTTCTATATCACCGCTCAGGATTCTAGAAGCTACTTCTCTCTAGCTGATTGCATTTCCCAAAGCTTACATGCTCTCTGGCTGTCTATGCATTTTGTTACCGTCAAGTGCCTGACTAAGTTGAAAGTTTCCCATTTTTCTCTCAACCTAAAGGCTAAACTATCACTCCAGGTTAAACATTGTAACAACCTATAGAGGCATGCTATGTTCTAAAGATATTAATGAAAGCCAATTTTGCCAAACCAATACTACTGCTTTCACTTATGCACACACCTGTAGATTATGTCATAATGTCAATGATTTGTGACTTTTAACCTTTTTCTGTACTGTAGCTGCTCTTAGTTAAATATGATTTCTGTGATTGTATTTCCGTCTATGCTTCGTTGACTTGCCAAGATAATGCCTGGCCTTCCATGTACAGTGGCTTGCGAAAAGTATTCACCCCCCCTTGGCATTTTTCCTATTTTGTTGCCTTACAACCTGGAATTAATAGATTTTTGCGGGGTTTGTATCATTTGATTTACACAACATGCCTACCACTCTGAAGATGCAAAATATTTTTTATTGTGAAACAAACACAAAATAAGACACAGCAACTGAACTTGAGCATACATAAACTATTCACCCCCCCAAAGTCAATACTTTGTAGAGCCACCTTTTGCAGCAATTACAGCTGCAAGTCTCTTGGGGTATATCTCTATAAGCTTGGCACATCTAACCACTGGGATTTTTGCCCATTCTTTAAGGCAAAACTGCTCCAGCTCCTTCAAGTTGGATGGGTTCCGCTAGTGGACAGCAATCTTTAAGTCATACCACAGATTCTCAATTGGATTGAGGTCTGGGCTTTGACTAGGCGATTCCAAGACATTTAAATGTTTCCTCTTAAACCACTCAAGTGTTGCTTTAGCAATATGCTTAGGGTCATTGTCCCAGTCTCAAATCTCTGGAAGACTGAAACAGGTTTTCCTCAAGAATTTCCCTGTATTTAGCACCATCCATCATTCCTTCAATTCTGACCAGTTTCCCCAGTCCCTGCTGATGAAAAACATCCCCACAGCATGATGCTGCCACCACCATGCTTCACTGTGGGGATGATATTCTCGGGGTGATGAGAGGTGTTGGGTTTGCGCCAGACATAGCGTTTTCCTTGATGGCCAAAAAGCTCAATTTTAGTCTCATCTGACCAGAGTACCTTCTTCCATATGTTTGGGGAGTCTTCCACATGCCTTTTGGCGAACACCAGACGTGTTTGCTTATTTTTTTCTTTAAGCAATGTCTTTTTTCTGGCCACTCTTCCATAAAGTCCAGATCTGTGGAGTGTATATCTTAAAGTAGTCCTATCGACAGATACTCCAATCTCCGCTGTGGAGCTTTGCAGTTCCTTCAGGGTTATCTTTAGTCTCTTTGTTGCCTTTCTGATTAATGCCCTCCTTGCCTGGTCTGTGAGTTTTGGCCCTCTCTTGGTAGGTTTGTTGTGGTGCCATATTCTTTCATTTTTTTTTATAATGGATTTAATGGTGCTCCGTGGGATGTTCAAAGTTTTGGATATTTTTTTTATAACTCAACCCTGATCTGTACTTCTCCACAACTTTTTGTCCCTGACATTTTTGGAGAGCTCCTTGGTCTTCATGGTGGTGCCCCTTGCTTAGTGGTGTTGCAGACTTTCAGAACAGGTGTGTATATACATATACATATATACTGAGATCATGTGACACTTAAATAAAGTCCACCTGTGTGACTTCTGAAGGTAATTGGTTGCACCAGATCTTATTTAGGGGCTTCATAAACAAAGGGGGTGAGTACATATGCGCGCACCACTTGTCAGTTTAAACTTTTTGAAGCAAGTAATTTTTTTTATTTCACTTCACCAATTTTGACTATTTTCATGAAATAAAAATCTATTTTAAATTACAGGTTGTAAAGCAACAAAATAGGTAAAACACCAAGGGGGATGAATAGTTTTGCAAGGCACTGTAGTGTAAACTTTGAATTCAAGTGCACTAAGTTATGAATATTATTGTAACATTATATAAACAAACTCTGATTTCTTAACTCAAACCATTTGTCTTCTAGATGTGTTGTTTCTTCAGTGTGTGTGTGTGTGTGTGTGTGTTTAATGACAAGTAAAACATTCTTCCTTGCTTTATTTGGAAAGGTTAACTTTATTAAAACTACAAAAATAGACAACCCGATGAATTAATGGCATCAAGGTAATGTAGCAAGCTTTCTACAAAGGAACAAAAAGAGACCAACTGTAACAAAGAAATTCCATATATTAGTCAACAAAATAACAATTCTGTCCTTAGAATATGTACACATCAGGTTCATCTTCAAAGACAAAGGATGACATCATCACTGACAAGGAGATTCTAAGTACATATACAGGAAATATATATACAAATATGGGTTTAGTTGGGCTACAGTGTATCAAAAAAGGTCAATCGAGACACATACTGTATTCGTATGGCACCACCATTCATACTCATTCAATCAGTAAACAAGGATTATTTGATAAACTTGATTAAGCCTGGCACATTATACAGAACTACAATCAGTAAGGTAGAGTCCACCACGGGCAGCTTATGTTGGGATAATGTAGATGAAAGGTTACTGACAAACTAAAAGGCTTTGGATACAGTTGTTAGTGAGTGTTAAATTCGTTGTGATTTTGACGTTTTAACCATTAGGTCTGATCTTTTCCCTATTGCTGGGTATCTATGTAACACTGACAGTTTGGGGATGAGCATTTGGTGTACTCTGCCTTTCCTCATAATGCAGACAGAGGTTTTCCAAACCTTTATTTTCCTCCTTTAGAACACCTTTTATGAGGGGTGGTTCTATTTGAACAACAATCCACTGAAATGAATCATGAATGATAAACTTTAAGTAGATAAATCACAAGACACTGACCTGTTTTTCTGTTTAGAACTACATCTATTTTGACCAGCAGTGCCATGTTGGACTGCTATGGGTTCTAACGCCAAGGGGATACAGACTGTCTGTACGCTCCAACATCCAGACCAGCATACCAACATGATACTAGTATAGTAACATGATACATACCAGTGTTGGGGGACCTACTCTGAAAGTGTTGTTAATTAGTTGTTAAACTACAAGTACTGTAACTATGCCCCAAGACTGGCCACAACTAGTATTCTAGTGCAGGTACTGGGGCGTGCGGCCAGAAACAGCCTTTAAAGTGCAGCTGGTAGTGTATTGGACATATACACGAACCTCCTTTCTCCATCTGGGTCTCTGAGTCAGACCCAGCTTCGCTATCCATCGCTGGTAGAAAATCATCAATTCGCTCACCTCACTTACACATGAAAATGGTCATTTATATATATCAGCCCCCACTCCCCTCTAGTCGTCCATCCATGTTATGCTGTTTCATCAGCTAGTCACCAAACAACTGTCAGTTTCACATGTGATGTCATAGCGCAGGCAGTGTTGTCTGTCTTTCAGTGTGTGTTGCTGTGGGCTGTACTATTCCAGCTCCCATAAGGAAGGATCTCTCTCTCTTCTGTTAAGTTCAAGTCTCATTGGTTGTAGCCGTTCACACCTACCCTGCTGTACATGTTCTCTCAGTCAGTGAGGCTCACGTCACGTGACACCAGTCAGTGTGGCTCACGTCACGTGACACCAGTCAGTGAGGCTCACGTCACGTGACACCAGTCAGTGAGGCTCACGTCACGTGACACCAGTCAGTGAGGCTCACGTCACGTGACACTAGTCAGTGAGGCTCACGTCACGTGACACTAGTCAGTGAGGCTCACGTCACGTGACACCAGTCACTTCTCTCTGGCTCTGGAGGTCCAAAGGGTTTCAGTTTGGAGGTCTGGTAGAGTAACAACCACACACTTCCTGTCCTGGAAAGAGTCCTCGAGTCCAGATCAGTCCACATCAGTCCAGTATAACTCCATAGTTACAGCTCAGAGTGGATCAGATGTGAGACTGCAGAATGAAAGGCTTACGGAGTGGTGAGATACTGAGGTGGGTGGAGAGGGAGGCAGAATATAGTCATAATGCCAGCCTAGTCTGGGCTGAGCAGCTGACTGACAGCATTGTGTGTGTTACAGATTGCTGGTGGAACACCTGTTGCTGTGTCTGTTACTGGCCTGTGTATGAGATACCATCATTCTGCTTGCCAGACTTTAAAGCTCAGGCGTAACGGGTAGGCCAGAGGAATATAATGCCATATTCAGCCTCGTCTGGCTCCATGAGACCAGAGACGACCTTAGACTGGGGTCTGGGACGGAGGGTTTGGGGCTGGGAATAAGGGTCTGGGGTGGAGGGTTTGGGGCTGGGAATAAGGGTCTGGGATGGAGGGTTTGGGGCTGGGAATAAGGGGCTGGGATGGAGGGTTTGGGGCTGGGAATAAGGGTCTGGGGTGGAGGGTTTGGGGCTGGGAATAAGGGTCTGGGATGGAGGGTTTGGGGCTGGGAATAAGGGTCTGGGATGGAGGGTTTGGGGCTGGGAATAAGGGTCTGGGGTGGAGGGTTTGGGGCTGGGAATAAGGGTCTGGGGTGGAGGGTTTGGGGCTGGGCATAAGGGTCTGGGGTGGAGGGTTTGGGGCTGGGAATAAGGGTCTGGGGTGGAGGGTTTGGGGCTGGGAATAAGGGTCTGGGGTGGAGGGTTTGGGGCTGGGAATAAGGGTCTGGGGTGGAGGGTTTGGGGCTGGGAATAAGGGTCTGGGATGGAGGGTTTGGGGCTGGGAATAAGGGTCTGGGGTGGAGGGTTTGGGGCTGGGAATAAGGGGCTGGGGTGGAGGGTTTGGGGCTGGGAATAAGGGTCTGGGGTGGAGGGTTTGGGGCTGGGCATAAGGGTCTGGGGTGGAGGGTTTGGGGCTGGGAATAAGGGTCTGGGGTGGAGGGTTTGGGGCTGGGAATAAGGGTCTGGGGTGGAGGGTTTGGGGCTGGGAATAAGGGTCTGGGGTGGAGGGTTTGGGGCTGGGCATAAGGGTCTGGGGTGGAGGGTTTGGGGCTGGGAATAAGGGTCTGGGGTGGAGGGTTTGGGGCTGGGAATAAGGGTCTGGGGTGGAGGGTTTGGGGCTGGGAATAAGGGTCTGGGATGGAGGGTTTGGGGCTGGGAATAAGGGTCTGGGGTGGAGGGTTTGGGGCTGGGAATAAGGGTCTGGGATGGAGGGTTTGGGGCTGGGAATAAGGGTCTGGGATGGAGGGTTTGGGGCTGGGAATAAGGGTCTGGGAAGAACTAGGTTATATACTGAAAACTAGTGAAACATACTGGAGTTTACTGGGACATACTCATTTTATATATAGTACTAAGACAGCAAACCTTGTGTGCAATTTCACCTCTGTGTGAAAAATGTGTGCGTACCGTTGTGATATGGAGAAATGTTGACAGTATGAGAATACATATAGACCTTCACCAGTAACCCTAGAACATGATTTATACAATCCCAAAAACATTAGCATGTCAAGTAATAAAATATCTATATTGGACGATGTGTTATTAACTTTATCCCAAAATGTTAATATGCTATTAAACTATGATCACATTTCAGAGTATTAAAGTCTGACATTGATACATAATCAGATTGGTATTGTTGATATTCTTTGATAAACGTTAATCAGCGTTACAAATTCATTTGAGCTTCATCTACATTACCAAGCATTGTCACATTACCTGTCTTACAGCTTCCCTGTGTTAGCTGGCCGACCAGTGACGGACCATGCAGAATCAGACACCAACCCACCACCGCACCAACCATTGTGTTGTGGTACATTCTTATCAAGACAATCTAGAGACTTCTCGGGGGGGGGGGGGGGGGGGGGTCTGTCTCGTGGGAGTGAAAACCGAACCAGCGGTGTCTCAGCCCCATCCGCCCATCATAGAGAAATACAAAATATACATGCAGGCACCCGTCCCTCTACTGTACACCTCTCCCTCTACACCTCCACCACTTCTACACACATCCCTCGCTCAAAGCACTCATCTCTATGATGAATGGGGGAATGAAGGTCGGAGGAGTCGTCTCTCATCCCTCTCTCTCCATCTCACTCTTCCATTCCCCCCTCTCTCCCTCTCTCTCTCTCTCCCTCTCTCTCTACACCATGTTCATGGCATCCTCTGTGAGGAAGGAGTGAATGTGGGAAAATGAGGGGCGGAGCTTGCAGTCCCGGTTCCAGCAGCTCAGCATGAGGTCATAGAGACCCTGAGGACACACATCTGGTCTGCTCAGATACACCTGGGGGGGGGGGGGGGGATGAGGATTAAACATTCCATCTACACACTTAAATGTACTGCTACTGTACGAGCGTGTGTTTGAGTGTGTGTACCTGTCTTCCGTGGTCCCTGAAGAACTCTCCAGCATTGTCTATGACCTGTTCATCAGTCAGGTTGGAGTAGGGTTGCTCCTGACACACACTCAGCATCTCCCACAGAGTCACACCAAACGCCCACACATCACTGGCTGTGGTGAACTTCCCCTGCAGAGAGACACACTATCTGTTAGTTACTGGTTAGTTACTTATTTACCACTGCTAACTTACTACTTGTCCCACCATTTTGTTTGTTTCTTTTGTAATGTCCTCATATCATCTCTCTTGTTTCCTTTATGCCTCTCTCTCCTTCCTCCCCTCCCTCTGTGTGTCCTCTCACCATCAGGATACACTCCCAGGCCATCCATCGTATAGGCAGCACAGCCCGCCCCTGGATGCGGTAATAGTCTCCAGCATACAGGTTTCTGCTCATCCCAAAGTCGGCGATCTTGATGGGTCGCTCCCCGCCCCGGTCGCCCCCGCTCTCGCCCTTCTCACCCCCCACCAGGCAGTTTCTTGTGGCCAGGTCACGGTGCACGAAGTTCAGAGACGACAGAAACTTCATCCCTGAAGCTATCTGACTGGCCATGGCGATCAGAGCAGGGTAACTGAGAGGGAGGGATGTGTGGTGGAAGAAGAAGAGGAGAGATTAGAGGCAGAAATACAATATTTCAGATGCAGGTAGAAAGGTGTTTGTGTGTGTATATGGATCTGTCTTTGTGAAAATGTGAGTGTGACTGTGTGTGTGTGTGTGTACTATGTGTGTACTATGTGTGCGTATTACCTGATGGTGGGGGTGTTGTGTGTGGGTCCGGTCTTGTCCAGCAGGACTCTGTGTGAGAGGTATTGGTTGAGGTCTCCACTCTCCATGTACTCTGTGACCATACAGAGAGGATCGCTGCTCACACACACTCCCAACAGACGGATGATGTTGGGGTCCTTCAGACGAGACAGAATCTTCCCCTCCTTTAGGAAGTCATTCCTAGGAGAGAGAGAGGAGCGAGGGGTGGGGGGTGGAGAGAGAGATCAACAATTGAAATGAGAAAAAGCTAAAAGAGAAGAGATGGAGAGACAGAGACTGAGAAAGAAAAACTAAACTTTAGGACCAAAATTAGATGTTCTTAATAGGTGTAGAAATGGTAATTGTTCGCTAAATGATTTAGATGAACTATCCTGAGACAGACCTGGCGTTCTTGGAGGCGTCAGGGCGCAGTATCTTAACAGCCACCAGCAGAGGGCGTCCTTTCCTCACGTTGAAAGGGAACTCCAGGTTAGGCAGGTCCTGAGGGCTCTCTATCTCACACAGGTGCACCTGAGGAAGGAACCAACAGGAGAAGTTACCTTCAGACAACCAACAACCACAACTAAAAGTCCAAGTATAGCCACTGTCTCACATGATCAGAAAACCACCCCGCATCGCCACAAATGACTTCAATGATGCCAGTCTCAGACTAAAGAATGTAGTGAACGACAGAGCAGCGGAAGAATTTAGTGAGAGTTGTCAAGCTAACACACACTTGCACATACACACGCACACACACACAGTATAGTTAAACACATCTACACACAAACACAAGCACACACACAGGCGTACACACCTCTCCAAACTGTCCTTCTCCCAGTTTCTCCTTGAAGACCAGACAGTGTCGGGGCAGTTCAGGCAGGGGGGTGCAGTCTGCTGCAGTGGGGCTGGCGGAGGTCAGGGCTGGCACTGCATATGTGTTGTTACCACTGACAAGACAAATCAAAGTGCATTTCAAATCACAACACACTTTAGGGTAGAAACATGAAAAAGGCATTAAAAGAGATTAATAAAAGAACATAAAAACAAAGAAAGATCACTGATTCAAGTCCAAGTTAAAAAGGTGGGTTTTTAATGGTGATTTAACCCTCCTACCTGACGCCCTGCAGGCTAACGATGTCCGCCTCTGCATAGTGGGGCACGCTGGCGGGGAAGGGGGGAGACAGGGCCGGGTAGGGAGGGGCATCGGGGTACGGGGGAGGCTCCTCCTGGGTGGGGGGCAAGCCCTTCTCCAAGTCCATACCACAGGCTGGAGGGAGGGAGAGGAGGGAAGAGGTTGCGAAAGGAGGGATAGAGGAGTGGAGAGAGGCGTGCTCAGGCCTTTGTCACGAGCATTTTGAGACAAATGACTTTATTATGCTTAAAGCACTACACAAAATGGAGTGAATTGATGCAGTGAGTGACGGACAAACGGTTCATAATCAAACACATGCTCAGAGCCCTGATGTTACTCTGTTATTCTAGACAGTATGATTCCAGCTCCATGGAGCTCCAGGGAGGGGGTGAATCCTGGTACATCCCCCCAGTCAGAGGCTCTTACCCTGGGCCCCATTATTGAGGCTCTTCTCCTGAGGGTGAGAGGAGCTGGCCCTGGCCATAGGGACGGTTAGGGGCCACGAGGAGCCTGAGCCATGCTGCCTCTGATCTGACAGGAGGAGGTCATAGGCTGGGTTGTTTAACAGCAAGGCTGGGGGGACACATGGAGCACACACACACACACACACACACACACAACACGCAAAACACAAAATGAGGCAAACATGCGATATACACGACAAGGCAAACAACACAACACAACACTGTACAGCACAACAAAAACACAACACAAGTTAGCGAAACACACCAGTGACAATACAAGGGGAGGATGCATTAAGTTGGGGAGAACAGAACAGGTCAGCAAAGCAAAGACCAGGCAAGGTTAACACAACTCAGACAATGAACAAATGTAACACCCACAGGAGTATAAAGTACATGTGGGAGGATAATATTTCTGTTATTCAGCATGATAACGTTTCTGTGATATTGTTATTCTTCTGTATAATATGTGACGTTGTTCAAATCTC